>NC_133329.1:380423586-380616949 GCF_042186555.1 Aquarana catesbeiana | reverse complement strand
TATGTCCATGTACTGTATAGTATGAGCTCAATACTTGGTCAGGACTCCTTTTGAATGAATTACAGCGTCAAAGCGGTGTGGCATGGAAGCGATCAGCCTGTGGCAATGCTGACGTTTTATGGAAGCCCAGGTTGCTTTGATAGCGGCCTTCAGCTTGTCTACATCCATTGTTGCGTCTGGTGTCTCCCATCTTCCTCTTGACAATACTCCACAGATTCTCTATGGGGTTTAGGTCAGGCAAGTTTGCTGGCCAACCAAGCACAGTGATTTCATGATCATTAAACCAGGTATTGGTACTTTTGGCAGTGTGGGCAGGTGCCAAGTCCTGCTGGAAAATGAAATCAGGATCTCCATAAAGCTGGTCAGCAGAGGGAAGCATGAAGTTCTCTAGAATTTCCTGGTAGAGGGCTGCGCTGACTTTGGACTTGATAAAACACAGTGGACCAACACCAGCAGATGACATGGCTCCCGGAGCCCTGGTTCACATTGGTGCGATTTGGCATGCAATTTGAATGGCGCCGTCCTAATCGGTGCGACACTGCAGTTGCGGGGCCGCACCAATTTCCAAAAGTAGTTTCTGTACTACTTTTGGTGATTTCGAGGTGCGATTTCTATTGACATCTGTGCAGAAACCTGCACAGATGTCTCTGAAATCATCCCCGAAATCGGGACTGACATGCGGGAATAAAATTGCGCGAGTTCAGCTGAACTCACACAATTTCATTCCCGCACTTAGTGTGAACCTGGGCTAAATCATCACTGACTGTGGAAACTTCACACTGGACCTCATGCAACTTGGATTCTGGGCCTCTCCACTCTTCCTCCAGACTCTAGGACCTCGATTTCCAAATTAAATGCATTTTCCACAGTCTGTGATGACGGCAAAATTCTCACTTTCAAAAATAACCTAATCAGAAAGGTCACAATTAAGTGAGTAATTAACCTTAAATAGATTATTATTATACACAGGATATATATAGCACCAACAGTTTTGCACTGCGCTTTGCAATTACATAAAATGAGACATTACAGTTACAATACAATTTGGCACAAGAGGATTAGAAAGACCCTGCTCAATAGAGTTTACAATCCAAAAGGGAGGGGAAAGTGGTAAATAAATAAATAAGTGAGGGATGAGCTGGTGAAAAACTAGAACTTTTCTCTTTCAACTTTTCAAGTTTCCTAAAGCAGAATTGGGAGGATATACCTATAAAATATGCATTTGATAAATACATTGATAAATACTAAGGACGGTACATTGGGTGCCTGAAATATCATGTCAAAAAGATATATGCTCGATAAACAAATTGGTTGATATACAGGTATTTATGAACGTATTTTTCAAAGGTGTAATTTCTACAGGTTTACCCTTCATGTACACTTGGCGTGTAAGGGGGGGGGGGGGTAGTCACATCCACCTTGTTGGGCGCCAAGCAAGGGTCATATGAGAGGCCTACCCCGGGGGTGGGTTCTTCTGGGCTACGCTAGGCACTTTGTATACGGTCACTTCACTACAGAAGGGGTACCTTTGTGCCATTTTCATCAATCCCCTGGGACAAGGCTGAGACTGCTCTGGGGAAACACTCAACATTAAGGACTCTACTCTTAGTGATGAGCTCACACCATGTACACTTGCACTGCAACTGTTCTCTAGCTAACTCTTGGTTTCCTGTAATAATGTACACCTTCTCTGTAGTCTGTATTTAGGAGGGACACGCTGAGCTTTGTCCGCATCCACCTGTCCAGCATTTTCCACTACTACTCCCCAGTAGCGGAGTGGGCTCCGCTGTGCATTTAACTTAACCCTTGAACTTTCGTACCTCTGTACAGGAGGGGGTCCTCTGCAGCCTGAATCTGCTCCTGTTGCTCTGGGAGATGGAAAACCCAACATCTCCCTCTATGCTAGAGGCCACTCTTATAACAGGTAAACGCTATAGACAGGTCGCTGTTAAACTTCCATTACCCTAAGTAACAACTTGTATCTTCACACTACTCCACTTCACACCGACATCTTCATACCCCAATGTGTTAAGACCCACTCTGTGAACTATATGTGGCGGTTACTTGCAATACACCCTTTTTAGTAATTTTAGACCAGGCATGGGCAATGTTTACAATACTTGAGAAAAGTGCAAAATGAACATTTCAAAGTCCAACATACAAGACAAGGATTTTCTTACTTCCCTACTCTTAACTACAGGCCTGTGCTGCCCCGGCATACCTGCAAGGTGAAGTCCACCAATTATAAGTCCTTTAGAGGCATGTGCATGCGGATGTAAGTGTTTAGAGGCATACTCCAGTGCTGGTGTCTTTGGGGCGAAACCCCAGGTTCAGATGACTTTACATTCCAGGGGTCATTCATAGTCTCTCTTCTGTATGGGCAATGATCTCAGTTCTCTCTCTCTTTTCTGGATCTCTCTTGGGGGGCCCTCACAGGCCCTGGAATTCTCGTGTGCTGAATCACTGTTCTATATTTATATATCACAGGACTAGTGGGCCAGACGCAGAGAAGAACCTGTCAAAAGACCAAAGAACTGGCAAAGGCATTAACTCCTACCCTCCTGGGGGGAAAAGCATGTAACTGGCTATTTCAACTTGCTTACAAGCACTCTTGCCTAGGAGCACAAGGATTGTGGGTTTGAATCACAACCACGGCATTAGTGCACCGAGTTTGCATGTTCTCCCTGTGCCTCTGGTTTCCTCCCACACTCCGAAGACATGACTGCTGAGGTGCAATAAACCCAGGTCCACACCATGATCCATCCAACTTAGACCTTACCCCTTCTTCCCATCCAATAAAGACCACTTACCACCATTCATGTTGGAAAGGGCAAGGCCACAGCTTTTATTAAATTCAACTCTTTAACAACTTAAACATAACATTTAACATTCCACAGTGCCAGTCACAGTAGCACTGTGAGCACTCAGTTCCGACTGGTGGAAAGGGAGATAACTGAGGGGCCTGTCCTTACCATAAGTGCCGGACTGCCGTCTATCTCCCAATTAGCGTGAAGGGCGTACCTCTTACCACCGTGTTTTGCTGGCAAGGTCACCAAAAACCGCCACCCGCCTTTCAGTAAGCTACTGACGGGCGCCCCACCGCAGCCAGTGCCTGTTCCACGCCCCTCTGGAGACCCAGATTAAAAATATCCAGCCCGATGTCATTCAGATGAACTCCATCTCTACGCAGCAAATCGCGATTATCACCCTCCAGGTCTCTGTGGCGGACCACTACGCCCCCTATCTGGCGCACAAACTTAGCCACTTGGGCATTGACCTTCCTATGAAAATGTTCCAGAAGGGGGCCAGGGACATCACGCGCCCATACCGAGCGAGGCACGATTTCTGACCAAACAACGGTCAGGTTATTAAAGAAAGCACAACATTGGGCAATGTCACTTTTTACAGCAGATATGATGTCCACGGATCGCATATATCCAGCGTCATTCCCACCCGCATGTATGACCAGGATGATGGGACCAGAAATGTGGGCACGAAGTTGCTGACATTCCGGAAGGACCTGAGGCCAGCGTAACCCACGCAACCCGATCCAGCGTATCCTCGCCACATCGTATGAGAATCCCAAGTTCCTGCCATAAGTTCGGATCTCTGCCCGGCGAGCGGCCCAGTATATGAAAGAATCCCCGAGGATCCAAATCTGTGCCGGAAAGGAACCTGGAAATCAACACAACAGATGTGGTCGGACATACAGAGAAAAACGAGATGACTCCCATCTACCTAAACGCTGAAATTTCGTATCGGAGAAACCCAAACCCGAAGCGGCGGTCGCTGCGCCAATGCGAAAAGAGTGGGTGGAAAATTCCTTCGCAGGAAAGCCCAAAATCTCCAAGCAACGACGAAAAACGCGCAAAAATTGAAAACGGCTGAGAGAAGTTGCATCAGCATGGACAAAAAATGTAGGGGACAGGGGGCGCGAAGGCACGAAAGAGAGGGCCAGGGACACCGGACAAAAGGGGCCGCCGCAATAATGCAAGACTACCCGGCGACCCTTGCCAAAACAATCAGTCTTGGATGAACGCAATAAAATCGTGACACTGCGGTGTGACAACGCCACATCCTCCCATAGGATGCCCCCCGAGATCAGTTTTGACTTTGACACCAATTCGCCAATTCGAAAGGCACCAAAGAAAGCCCAAGAAAAGGCTACCCGGAAAAGGAGGGTCTCATATTCCGATAAACACACATTCGGAAGAAGAGACAAGATGCCCAAAAGAATCTGAATAGAAATAGGGCGCCTGGAATCCGGGAGGTGCGTAACCCGCTTCCAACCCCGGACAACCCGCCGGACAGGGAAAGCTTTAGTTACATCCTCCCACCCTAAGAGCTGGAACCAAAATGACAGGGCCGACAACGATGAACGATGAAACCGTCGACCTGGAGACGCCTTTTTCCGACAGAAAGACTAAATAGGCAAATAAGGTTAAACGACGGTCATCCGGGGAATAAATGTTAAACTCACCGCCCGACGCCTGGACCCACTCATGCCAAACTCGCCAGTACGCCGCCCACGTCTGTGAAGAAAGCGACGACCAAAGGAGCTCTGTCAAATGCCAGAAACGAGGTTCCATAAGTGGGCCGGACAGGGGAGGCCCTCCAAAGAAGCCATCGGAGCCAGTGTTCGAAAACGGCAGAACTGTTGACGAGAAAGAGCATTGGCAATATCATTAGAGGCACCCGGCACATGCCTAGCCCTAACGCAGATGTTTAAATGTAAACATTTTAAAACTAAAAACCGTAGCAACGAAACGACCGGAGGAGAACTGGCTGACTGTTTGTTCACCACCTGCACCACACTCATGTTATCCGACCAGAAGACCACCTGGTGATTGCGCAACCTTTCACCCCAGAGCTCAACAGCAACAATAATTGGAAAATGCTCCAGCAGGGTGATGTTGCGCAACAAATCCATGTGGGCCCATGAGGCCGGCCAGCGTCCAGCAGCCCCATTCCCCTTGAAAGAAAGCGCCGAACCCACAGGAGCCTGCAGCATCGGTATATAACTCCAGCTGTGGGTTCGGCACTTCCTCCCGCAACCAGCACGACTGTCCATTGTAAGTCTGCAAGAATGATAGCCATATCCCCAAGTCATCCCTCATAGGCATGGTGATCCTGACATAGTGGTGAGGGGCAGTTATGCCCTTCGTGGCCCATGACAGTCGCCTACAGAAGGCCCTCCCCATCCGGATGACCCTACAGGCGAAAACCAGATGACCCAGCAACGACTGTAGCTGTTTCAGCTGTAATTTCTTCGCCCCTTTCGCCAAGCGGACCAACGAGAGGAGCCTGGACAACTTGTCACTTGTCAATACCTAAAAACGACAGGACTGTGACGGGGCCCTCCGTCTTGTCAGCGGACAGTGGGACGGCGAAAAGCCGGCATGTATCCTGAAAAACAGTGAGCAGCCGCAGACACTGCCCACTGCCCGCTGGACCCACAAAAAGAAAGTCATCAAGATAATGCAGAAGGGACTGAATACCCGCCTCCTGGGTGACCACCCAGTCAAGGAAGCTACTAAATAGCTCAAAAAAATAACACGAGATGGCACAACCCATAGGAAGGCACATGTCGAAAAAATAGCTACCCTGAAAGTAGCAACCCAGGAGGTGGAAACAGTCCGGATGGACTGGGAGGAGGCGAAATGCGGACTCAATGTCCGCTTTTGCCAGAAGGGCAGACTGCCCCGCTGCCCTGACCAGCTGAAGCACCCTGTCAAAGGACGCATAGTGCACTCTGGATTCCTCCCTGTCAATGCCATCGTTCACCGAGGAGCCAGAAGGGTAGGAAAGGTGATGAATGAGGCGAAATTTTCCCTCCGCCTTTTTTGGGACCACACCGAGAGGAGATACCCTCAGGTTGTGGAAAGGGGCCTGCCATTCTTCCCAGTTCCAATTCCCTCCGGAGCTTCTCGGCCACGATGGACTCGAATTCTTCCGCCGATTTTAAATTATGAGACATGGTCGGGGGCGTCTGATGGGGTAAAGGGGATCCAGAAACCGCGGTCCAAACCGTCCCGCAGAATCAGGGCCTCTCTACGAAGGGGGTACCGGTCTAGCCAGGGAAGCATCTCTATGACGTTCACCGGCGTCCTCCGGCTTAGGAAGGTCAGTCTTGGCGCCGGGTCTGGAAAACGATTGTTTTCCCTTTCGAAAACACTTACTGGTGGGGTGAGCCCCTCCACAACTGAAGCACTCATGCCTGAAACGACAGGCGGAGTACCACTTGCAGTGGCTTTCGTTGAAAAGCCAGCAGATACCCTTCTTTGGAGCGGCCGAGGCTCCGGACTGAGGAGCGCTGACCGCGGACTGAAAGGACGAAGGCCTGTGAGGGCACATAAGCAGCAACCACAGGCTACCGTCCTGACAATCAAAACTAAATTCCCGACGTGCCGCCATTTTTTGCCGAAATTGAGTGTCATAATGGAACCAGCACTGACCCCCATAGACCTTGTATGCACCCCAAATAAGGTCTAAATAGCAAAATAACGAAGTGGCCAACTCCGGGAACCGCTCACTGAGCACTCCCGCATAGGCACAAAACCCCTGCAGCCAGTTCCCGAATGTTCTAGGAAGCTGTTTGGGTTTGTCACCCTGCGCCGATACGTCAACCCGTCGAGAGTTGTCGATCGTCTCCCTATCCGGCGGAACGAGGGTAAGAAAGTCGACGAATTTGCGACGCCATATCTTTTCTTTCGTCTCTTCCGCCAAATGGGTACCCATCGGCGACACTGCCCACAACGCACCCCCATAAGCAGAGGTGGGGTTGGGCGATCCCGAGACACCCATACTAGAGAGAACTGATTTCACAACCGACGCTATGCGGTCCTCTGGGCTCAATACGGAAGCATCGGCAGCTCTCCCCCAAATTAACTTGCAGTCATACTCACTTGGTCGAGGAGGCATCGCGGGTGATGGACGATCGGCCACCGGGCCCGGCAGCGAATCCGATTCCAAGGCAATTCCAGAAGACTGTAAGCGTAGGCGGGCTGCGTAATCTGCTGGGCTGTCCCGACTGGAGGAAAGGTCCAAGGGCGGGGGTCCAACCACGGACCCGGTCGAATCCGACTGACCATGGACAGAGACTGAGCAACGGCAGGTACACCTGCCAGCTCCTCTTGCTTGACCCGGGGCGGATGCCGCCGCCAGCCCGGGTCTGGAGCCGAGATCTCCCGCCCTGACGGGCGCAGGGGGATGAGGTTGGGCAACCAAAGCGGGCATCCCATCAGGACCGCCAGCCCGGATGGGCACGTAGGGAAGCGATTGCCCCACCGACGGGGTGGAGGTCAAACGCACCCGGCTGGCCTCCGCCCTGCGGGGCGCAGGAGGCTGCCGGTGGGCACAGGGCATCAGAGGGGGAGGGGTTAACTGCACATTGCCCGCCCTGTCGGGCGCAGGGGAGATGTGCCTTGTGCCAACCCCCGCAGCCTGGGACGTGGAGGGAAGATACCTGTCCCCTGCCCTGGTGGGCACAGAAGGAACTCCGCAGGATAGATCATGCACTTGTGATAGCATGCCCGCCCAGGCGGGCGCAGGGGGACAGTGCTGTGGCCAATTATTCCCATCTCCACACACCACACTGCTGTGCTGCCCAGCGTGCCTAGTATCCAGCTGTGGTGTGTGGAGATTCAAATCTCCCGCCCAGTCAGGCGCAGGGAGCGTTGCGTGCACCAGATGGCGCCGGTCTGGCTCCAAGTCCCCGGCGGAGCGAGCATCGCCAGCACCGAGGACAGCTGCAGAGGACGCAGCGGCGGGCCGGCGGACCGATCCGCCTCCTCCTCCCCTTCGTGCCTGAGGATTGCCCGGCGGAGGAACAAACGGATCGGCCGCTCAGGACCCCCCCGCCATCCGCGCGGGCGAGCAAAGGTACGCTGACCTCACTCAGAGGACGAGGGGGGGGGCCGGGGAGCACTGCGGCTCCAGCCCGGCCGCCTCCTACACTAGCAGGGGGGAGGGGGGGCGAACACTGGAGCGGGGGCTGAACTGGCTGACAGCGCGAGGAGGCCCGAGTAGAGGCCTTAGCCCGCGCGGGGGACCTCCGACGTGCCGGCAGACAACGGGGGGTGACAGAGGAAGGGCGCTTCCCCGCCGGAGCAGGCAGGGGAGAGACAGGTAAAGGAGGGGGAGAGGGAGAGGAAGGATGTGGAGGGGAGCAATAGGAGGCCCTAGAGGGGCTGGGGCTGAGGCGGGAAGGCGGACGAGTTCGCCTTCTAACCCTGGGGGGGGATCCTGAGGGGGATCAGGTGTGGGAATAGGAGAAGAATCCCCAGGGGTCAGGAGGGAGAAAAGCCACCCTGCCTGACCCTGAAGAGCCATCTCTCGGACCCTGGCCAGAAGAAGCTCGGTGTCCATGGTTGGAGGGACAGGGTGGGGTTCCGCCAGCTCTTACCGATCTTCTTCACCAAAAGGCCCAGAATCCCCTGGGGCAATCACCTTAGTGAGCTCAGGCCCAACCCCACCCCGTCCCCCCACCAATCCACCGTGACCCCTAGTCACCATACTCCGCCCTGGTTATGCCCCCATCAGTCAGGGCTCTCTTTCCCAATGGGTTCAAGAGGCCTGCATGTTTGTAGCTTAATTGGCTTAATTAGGATTGATTGTGTCAGTGTCTTGGTTCTTAAAGGAAACTTCAAAACTACTCAGAAAAGGAAAACTTTTGAATTAGAATGATAATTTTATTTGACACAAAAGATAAAGAACTAAATGTGGACCAGTTTTACAACCATCCTCACCTGTGACTGTTATTTCCCTGCCTTATCTCACTAACTATCCAAGTTTAATTACTATTGCTGTGTGTGTTTATGTGTTTTTTTTTTTTTTTTTTACTAAACGCTTGTCTAACTTAACATGCTGCTAAAACTTTGTGTATTAGTACTGCTTGGACCCTAAAGAAGGGAGTACACCCCAAAAGCTTGTCCTGAAAATCTGGATGTTAGTGCAAATAAAAAAGTATCATGGACAATACAGAATTTTGTTGCTTTGCGTCCTTTTGATTCAAGGCTTGGGAAAAGATTGCATATACCAGCCTGAAATGGATGACTGTTTTGGAATCTGGTGGGAATATTGTAGAGCAGTGTTTTTCAACCCTCGGACTGTAGGCCATGGACAGGCCGTGGCCTCCCTCCTCCTGGGAGCCAGCTCTGGATCCCCTAATCTTCCACAGTGCCTTCCAGCTCCCATAGCTTCCCATATTTTCCCCCAGACTGCTGCAGAGCCTCTTGCCTCCTATGATGCTCCTAACCTCCAACAGTGTCCCATAGGGATTCCCAACCTCCTACAGTGCCTCCTAGCCCCTGCAGTGCCATTAAAGCTGGCCATACACCTATAGATTATCTGTAGATTTTCTATGGTTAGATGGAAAAAGTGCAACAGATTTCTCCATGTATGCTAATCTGTGTGGATGGAGGAATTTCCCACTGGGCCAAGCTTCAGTATCTTGCTAGTCGGCCCCGCTGGCTCTCAACCTAAACAATGCCTGCACCCAATCAGAATGTTCAGGTATTATGAGAGCCAGCGGGGCCGACTAGCAAGATATGGAAGCTTGGGCCAGTGGAAGATTCTTCCATCCACACAGTTCAGCGTAGATCTGTTCCACTTTTTCCATCTGACCATAGAAAATCTGCAAATAATCTATAGGTGTATGGCCAGTCTTAGTCTCCTACAGCACCCCTGCAAAGCCCCAGGCTTCCTGGAGAGACCCCAGACACCTCCAGAAAGCTCATCTCCGACAGGGGCAAAAAGTCTGCTGCAGAGTCCCCTAACCCCTGTTACCTCCTCACAACCTACTGTAACACTCAAAATGCTGACCCACCACGCCACAACTGTGTGCATTGTACGTGGTTGCAGGACAGTCGAGGCATGGCCCCATTTACAACATACCATTTAATATTTGCAGCGGAAAATATACAGCACTGGGTGGCTGCATGCCCTAATTTAGGTAGGCAATCGGGGAGTGGTAAAAGCACAGCTCAACCGCCTGCTTCTACCCGGCTGCCCTAGTAAATGAGCCCTTAGGGTCAGATAATGTCACTGGCTGATCATCAAGCAGCAGGGTCTCTAATAACTTTAGCGCTCACCCCCTAAGGGGCCCGCTGTCCCAGGGTTCTTTTCCCAAACTTGTGTATTTGAAGATGAACAACACACAGTGTCAGTCTCTCTCCTGGCTCAGTGAACAGTCAAGGAGTAAGTTTTCTTGATGTTTTATTAAAGTTAAACTTGGACAGGGTGTACGGAAGTTGTAGGAATACTCCAGTGGCATAAAAAAAAAAGTAACACAAGGGCACTTCTTATAGCTTTCTAGCATTAGGAAACTGAGCTACACTGGGACACCATAGGAAATGTCCACATTTTGAGCAAAAGCTGACACTGACTCAGCAGGGATAGCAGCAGCACACAGTCACTAGGATCTCCCACATAGGATGGTACTCACAAATGTCCCTGGATACTTGGATGCTTCCTTCCAATATCAGCCAGACATTTCTCCCACAAAATCTCCAGACCAGATCCTTAGTAGAATTCCTGAGACAGTCCCAACAAAGCCCAGTAGATTAGGCCCCCAGCTCTAAACACATCTGGGACCTCCATGAACAAGTGAAGAGACACAACAGGACTACCCAGAAGGGCAATATGTGGATATGATGAGCGCTGTGTAGGTAACTGCTGATACATAGCACAAGCGATAAAAAGTTGGATAAGCAGCACGCAACTGTTTATGTTATATATCATGTGTGTGCATGACAATCAGTCCAAAAAGAGAGTCCATATAAAAGGCATGTGGTGGAATAAAGCAGAGAGGCAGCCAGCTTGTCAGAGTAAAGCCTCGTACAGACGACGGTATATGTGTGATGACAGGCTGTTGGTGGAAAATCCGACCGTTTGTACGCTCCATCGGACAATTGTTGTTGGATTTTCCGCGTACAAATGTTGGCTAGCAGGTTTATAAATTTTCCGCAGACAAATGTCTGTTGTCAGATATTCCGATCGCGTGTACACAAGTCCGTCAGACAAAAGTCCAAAGTACAAACATGCATGCTCGGAAGCAAGGACGAGCTAGAAGCGGTCGGTCTTGTAAACTAGCGTTTGTAATGGAGAATTAACAAATTAAATTTGTGACACAGCAAATTATGAGATGAAATGCAGCGCACAATTCTCTTCTTCTTTAATGGGATAATAATGAAGCAGCTTTGCTGGTGATACTGATGGAGTTATTGCAAACAAATTTTCAAAGGCTTTTTTTTTTCTAGTGATATCAGGAATAACATTATTATGTTTTTTTGTTTTTTTTTTTATTCGGGAAAGTTACCACAACACCATTATCCCGCAGTTTATAAGATCAAAGATACAACTATGTTGGTGTCCCTTGTCAATTTTACATTGTATTTTTTTAAATGTAACTGCCTACTCCCAAACTGTCATTTGAAGTAAAACACATAGCCAAGTATTATTCTACACAATTTTATTTATTGTGCATTAAAAAAAAGAAAACAAATATAATTAGACATGCTATCTGCCAATAGAACTTATCAAAAAAAGTGCATTCTATGCATCCAAAAATATAGAAAATATACCAAATCAAATCATTATTATTCAACGAAAAAATAAAATAAAAGCCTCATGCATGTGTCCTGCTTCTTAATATAGGGGGTCAACAATGCCAAGAGTTGGTGAAATCAGGGGTCCGTCATCCGGAGATAATTCCGAAAATCATCTGGATTATTCTCCTGGATCTCCCGCAGCAAAGGCATATGACATAATTGGTCACGATTAATAAAGCAACCAATTTTTGGTCCAAGAACTCTTCCTCCTCCTGTTCCTGGACTGGACTTGGGTCAAAGCAACAACTCCAAGGCCAATAATAAATAACACGTTATCTCCCACGATTCCGCAACATGTCTGGTTGACGAAAGGCCGTTCAGAAAGGAACTGAAAAGCACAAAATGAAAAGCGCGAATCAACACCCACCAAACTTCTACTAACACGAAATTAGCAGAAGGAGCCCAAAGAGTGGTGCTAAAGAGCTGAAAAACCACGTAGTACGTCACTACATTCATGTTTGTTGGCTGACAATTCCTTGCTGTTTGTATGTAAGACAAAATCCATGGCACACGCCTTCGGACAAAAGTCTGAGGTTTTGTCTGCGGAAAATCCGATTGTGTGTACAAGGCCTAAGAAGGGGCTCCTCTGTGGACGTAAAGGCAAAAAAGAGCAGCACCAATCTAAGTGCAGTATAAGGGTAAAATAGTCACGATTTGATGAAATTAAATAAAACTATTAAAGCGTGACTATTTTACTCCTTATACTGCACTTGGATCGGTGCTGCTCTTTCCTGCCTTTATTGCCCAGAAGGGCAGTAGCCCTTCAGGCTGGGAATTTCTCCTCATGGATAAAACCCCAGCTGTTCCAAGCCTCAGACTATTTATACACTCCCCAGCCACCTACTGGGAGCACCCCCCAGGGATTTGCTGAGACTACATAAATATTTGGGCTGCTTATTTGACTCTCCCAGCTTACTACATTCCAGAACCCTCCAGAAGCAGTCAAATCTGCAACCAGTGGAGACACAGTACAGCCCAAGATAATCACAAGCTGCTCAACAGAATACAGGAGAGCTACAGGAGCTTAAGTTACCTAACCTAACTAGCAGCCTATCTAGAAGAGTGCTACACAACCAACACAGCATGGTTGCAATATTTGGATAAAGGTGAAATAAGGGCATGTCTCTGGAAGGAGGGAATACCATTTATATCCCGGCTTCCCTTCCCTGATTACCAAAATGAAATAATAAATTCAAGTAAAGGATCTCTTCAAATGCATTCCCTAAGCTCATTGCGTATATCATCCGATAAAATACTCCAGCGCTTAACATACAAAATGTTTCCATTGTTGATAAAATCTTGTTATATTTCACATTAAATTTGCTTTGCGAAATACTAATGAGCCCGGCCTAATGTTCCCGCTTTAAGCCCGAGTCCAAATATATTTCTCGGTGCCGCTAAACTATATTGTTGTGAGCGGAAATTTACATATCGCAGTGCGTTTGACATATTTTATTGCCCAGGGAAAGCCTCAAGCCCTGATTGGTTGACAAGTATATAAGCCCTGGTGGATAATTTCACGCAGTTGGCGATAATCACATTTGCATATGCAGGCGATAGCGGAACAGCTCTGAAGGCTTAATGACACCAAAACCAGCTGTGCAGCATTCAAACAATTGAACATACAGTTAAAAGATCTGGAAAGAGATTTAACTGTATGTAAACATTCTCATGTCGGGACACTAAGCAGAAATTAAATATGCTATTTTCTGTCCAGGCTTTGGAAGGACAACCGCTCCATATTGTACTTTACCCGACAATAGTGCCGAGGACCAGACAGAGTTGGAAATGGATAACAAACAAGTTAAAGCAAAGCTGTCACTTTCTAAAGTCCACAAAAGTTGTTACATTAATTAAAGTGTTACTAAACCCAGGACCCTGCATTCATTATATCTGGTCTCCCACAGTACACGGAGCATGGAAATGCAATTATTTTAGTAAATATAAACTGCTAAATAGTAGAGCTGCACAATTCTGGAAAAAATGAGAATCACCATTTTTTTTGCTTAGAATAAAGATCACGATTCTCGGCGTAACATCATCTTTCACATTATACAAAAAAATTGGGCTAACTTTACTATTTCATTTTTTTTTTAATCCATTGAAGTGTATTTTTCCCCCAAAAAATGCTTTTGAAAGACCTCTTTATATTTAGTAAATATAAATTGCTAAATAGTAGAGCTGCACAATCCTGGATAAAATGAGAATCACAATTTTTTTTTGCTTAGAATAAAGATCACGATTCTCGGCGTAACATCATCTTTCACATTATACAAAAAAATTGGGCTAACTTTACTATTTTGTTTTTTTTTTTTAAATTCATTGAAGTGTATTTTTCCCCCCAAAAAAAATCGCTTTTGAAAGACCTCTGCGCAAATACAGTGTGACATAAAATATTGCAACAATCGCCATTTTATTCCCTAGGTCTAGGGTCTCTATTAAAAAAATTGATGTAATGTTTGCGGGTTCTAAGTAATTTTCTAGCAAAAAATACAGATTTTAACTCGTATGCAACAAGTGTCAGAAAAAAGGTCAATGCCTCCTACACACGATCGGACATTCCAACAACAAAATCTATGTTTTTTTTCCGAAGGATGTTGGCTCAAATTTGTCTTGCATACACACGGTCACACAACGTTGGTCGGAAATTCCAAACGTGAAGAACGCGGTGACGTACAACACGTACGACGAGCCGAGAAAATGAAGTTCAATAGCCAGTGCGGCTCTTCTGCTTGATTCCAAGCATGCGTGGCACTTTGTGCGTCGAAACTGTGTACACACGATTGGAATTTACGCAAACGGATTTTGTTGTCGGAAAATTTGAGAACCAGATCTCAAATTTTGTGCGACGGAAATGCCGATGGAAACTGTCCGATGGAGCCTACACACGGTCGGAATTTCCGACAAAAGGCTCCCATCGAACATTTTCCTTCAGAAAATCCAACCGTGTGTACGGGGCATTAGTCTTTAAGTGGTTAAACTGCCCTCATTTGCAGACCAAAGTTCATCCCTTTGATCTAAAAGAACTAAATGATGCAATGGGGGTTATTTACTAAAGGAAAATCCACTTTGCACTACAAGTGCACATGGCAGTTCAGTCGCTGTAGATCTGAGGGGGACCTGCAAGGAAAATAAAAAACAGCATTTTTGCTTGTACATGATTGGATGATAAAAACAGCAGAGTGTCAGGGCTGGGCTCAGTCCTTCCTTCCCTGAGCTGGCCGCTCAGCTGTCGGCTAATTGCCAGCTCCTATCTCTCCATAGTTATTAAGCTGTTGATGATATCCTGCTCGTCAGTCCTGCCTACTTAAGCCGTCCAGTCCAGAGGATCTCTGCCTTCGCCTTGGTCAACATCACAGAGACATCTCCTGCATTCCTGTTTAAAGACTTGCTTTGCTGACATCCCTTTCGGCTCCAGATCCAGCTTGCTGTTCTACTACATTGATCCCTGACTTCTGGCTTGGCTGACTATCCATTCCAGTTACTGAACTTTGGCTATGTTTTGACTACGTTTGTCCTTTTTTCTTTTATTATTAAACAAGTGTGATTTAACTGTACTTCTGTCTCGGTCTGATTTCATGGTTTCTGACACAGAGCTTCCCCTCATTTCAGATCTTCTCCTCAGATTTACAGCGAATGCACTTCCATGTGCACTTCCATATGCACTTCCATGTGCACTTCCAAGTGCACTTGCAGTGCACTTGTAATGCAAAGTGGAGTTGCCTTTAGTAAATCAACCCCAATGTTTCTTTTTATCTCAGCGCTGAGCAATGTTGTGATAAACTTTGCCTGTCAGCTGTGAGCAGAGAACGGCTATGTACGGAATCGTGGAAATGACGAATTAAGATTGTGGTTGAATCGAGATAATAATGTAGCTCTACTAAATACCTTTTCTCATCAGCAGTATATAGCAGTCTTCTCTCTAGCAATACACACCAAACTGAGCATGTGCAGACTGCCCCCCAAGGCTCGGTTCTAGCAGGAGATGGATTGGGGACAATGGCAGAAGGGGAGGATCAGAGAAGACAACAGCCTTTTTACACAATGCACAGGATTAACCTCTTAGGTTCCACAGAGAGTATAACAAGCATGCTTTACTGCATATTGACGTGGAGATTTCTCTATACGCTATGCGTAATCCATGTCTCCTGCGCTAATATGCGCACTTTTCAGCCTTGTGGTATAATGCATCTTCTGTGCCTCCCGTGCGTCACAAAGAAAACAGACATAGCCGCTGTATTAATCACACTGCAAAGCTCCACAGACAGTCCTGCCTGACTATCGGAGCAAAGTTTATTTATAGTACTTTGAATAGTGATAACAATGGAGCTTGATGGCTTCACAATCGGCCAACCAAGATCAGGCATTCCTTTAAACAGGAGGAGTTATACAAATCTCAACCAATGAACGATGACTTAGAAAGCGTATGGGCGTGTCTATGCAGAGGCAGTGGGGTTGATTTACTAAAGGCAAATCCATATAATAATGTATGATTTCCCACCCTTTGTACCTGTAAGCTGTGCTCTCCAGCTAGACATTGGGGGTTATTTACGAAAGGCAAATCCAGTTTGCACTACAAGTACATTTGGAAGTTCAGTCACTGTAAATCTGAGGGGAAGCTCTGCTGATTTTGTCATCCAATCATGTGCAAGCTAAAATGCGTTTTTATATTTTCCTTGAACGATATCGCCGTGATTGGCTAGCGGGAATGTCATTCAACGGGTCCAGCGGACCCGATGTCCGCCAGACCCTTTGAATGACATCCCCGCTAGCAAATCACGACACTATATCGCGCCACCAGCAGCGCAATGGCGCCATCTAGTAGCTATTGAACGAAACGACCTACAGGTACCAACCCTCAATCATCCCCGGGAGAGGCAGAACCCAGATCTCTCTCTTCCCCAATCAGTGCAACACCCCCCCCCCCCCCTCCCACAGTTAGTAATCACCTCCCTAGGACACATTTAACCCAGCCAGAGTCATTAGTGCAGTGACAGTGCATATTTTTTAGCACTGATCACTGTATTGGTGTCACTGGTCCCCAAAAAGTGTCAGTTAGGTGTCCGATTTGTCCGCCACAATGTCGCAGTCCTGCTAAAATTCGTTGATCACCACCATTACTAGTAAAAGAAATAAATAAATAAAAAATGCCATAAATCTATCCCATAGTTTGTAGACACTATAACTTTTGCGCAAACCAATCAATATACACTTATTGGGAGATTTTTTTTTTTTACCAAAAATATGTAGTAGAATACACATTGGCCCAAATTGATGAAAACATTTGTTTTTTTTTCAATTTTTTTATTGGATATGTTTTATAGCAGAAAGTAAAAAATATTGTTTTTTTTTTTCTTCAAAATTGTCACTCTTTTTTTGTTTATACTGCAAAAAAATAAAAACCGCAGAGGTGATCAAATAACCAAAAGAAAGCTCTATTTGTGGGGAAAAAAGGACATCAATTTTTTGGGGGTACAACTTCACACGACCGTGCAATTGTCAGTTAAAGTAATGCAGTGCCGTATCGCAAAAAATGGCCTGATAATTAAGGGGGTAAAACCTTCCGATCAAGAAGTGGTTAATGATTTATTAAAGCGGTTGAATGCCCCCCCCCCCCAAAAAAAAACCTGTAAGACAAAGGCATAATGAGCTAGTATGAACCACATACTAGCTCATTATGAAATACTTACCTTAGAATGAAGCTCCCACAGGGCCGCCCAGGCACCGCTGAGGGAGCTGACATGTTCCCTCAGCGTTTCTTCCGGGTTCGCATGCGCATGGGAGCCCTCCGTTCCGGCACGATACGCCGGACCTTCGCCGGGCCTTCACAGCGGCTGCATACAAGGTGAATATCTCCTAAACCGTACAGGTTTAGGAGATATTCATTTTACCTACCTTATTATAGGCTTACCTGTAGGTAAAAATGACCAAGCGGACAATACAAACCGCTTTAATAATTACAGAGCTGCACTAATTGTGCCTTGTACATCTGTCCGGAGTTCAGCTTTAATCCTCTATATATAGAATTTGCCCATGCTGACCCATATGCACAGCCAAATGTCCATAAAATGGGCACGTGAGCTTTAGAAATGAACTATGGAGTAGCGGAAGAAGGTGTCTTTGAGGTGTTGACTTGGCCTCCAAATTCTCCAGATCTCTTTGGGATGTGCTGGAAGAAAAAAAAGTCCAATCCATGGAGGCCCACGCCTTGCAACCTATAGGATTGAAAGGACCAGCTACTGATGGCTTAGTGCCAGATATCACCGCATACCTTCAGAGGTATCGTGGTGTCCATGCCTCGAGGGGTCAGGGCTGTTTTGGCAGCAAAAGGGGGACCTATTTAATATAATATATAGGTGGGTGGTCATAATATTGTGGCTGATCAGTGTATGTACAATATGTCCATTTTTTTTTTTTTTTTTTATCATAATCATCGTACATGTAATGGGAGCTTTTGATGGTTAAAAAAACATGTAAAATAAAAAGGAAAAAACGACATAACACAGAATGAATTGTGAAATGAAAATGACAGCTGAGTTTAGTAACAGAAAATGTCAGAATAAGAAAGACTTTATTATCAGCTTAGCCATAGAGATCACTAGAGGACAGCGCCGCTACACAGACACAATCCCATCCTCTCTTCCACATTCATACAAAGCAAATTAAGAAATGTCATCTGAATGTAACAATAGAACTCTGCAAAAAAAGGGACCTTTTTACCGTCACCTTGAGCATACCATGGCATTGTGGACATCAGTGCCCTTTTTTAATTATATTCAGACATTAATGGGAAATCAGATGCTGCTGATAAGCTGTACAGAAGGCATACCTCCCAACTTTTTGAGATGAGAATGAGGGACACCTATCAGCAAAAGTAGGCAGGCATAGGACACACCCCTTGCCACGCCCCCTTAAAGGAGAATTGTACAAAAAAAAAAAACAAGATTGGTTAAACCAACAAGTGCTTTTTTTTTACCACTACTATCAAAAAAGAAGGCTGTCCCCCAAAGGGGTTTTCTAGGCAGCAAAGAATAAAAATTGTATCAAGGGATTAAGTATAAATTGAAATTCTTTATTTTTGTTATCAAGAGGTATCAAAACAGTAATTATTTAAAATGTATATCGTCGAAACATGAGCTGTGGTACATGTATAAAAAGCAGTGCTATCAACATGACAATGTACAGTGAAAATGCATCTTGGTCAAAACATCATAATAGACGTATTATATATAGCTGGTATTGGAATTCTGATGCGTTTCGACCCCAACGGGTCTTCTTCAGAGGATTATATAGACTGTAAGGACGTTAACATATATTATAGTGTTAAGTTAATGAAAAAATGGAGAGAAAATAAACGAGCAATAATAAATATTTTCGTATATTTACCAATCAAGATATGTTGGACCATATTTAATGCTCTCTGTATGGAAAGAACCCCTTCGGCGTCTCTCAGTGGTCGGCACGGTCAGCAAAGGCAGGGAGGAAAAAGGATACACCGCTGGTGCGCGCCTTATGAGGAGTCACACCATAGGAAATCCCTGGCGGTTGGGGAGGCCCAAGGAGAGGAACAAGTGTAGCCTGTGGTCAAGGTATTGTATATAAAATGCATTCGTTGTGCAGCTCAAGATGGTGGTGGGGGGATATAATTATGTGTATCTACACATTGAATTCTAGTCTTGTAACAATTGTTGCGACTTGGGTGGTCTGTGTAAACGTCAGAAAGTGAGGACAGGATGGGGTGGGGAATGAAGCACAGGGGAAAAAACTGGAAGTGAGACAGGGGGAGGAAAATCTGGGGAGGCTTATTAACTTAACTTAACACTATAATAAATGTTAACGTCTTTACAGTCTATGTGATCCTCTGAAGAAGACCCGTTGGGGTCGAAAAGCGTCAGAATTCCAATGCCAGCTATATATAATACGTCTATTATGATGTTTTGACCACAATGCATTTTCACTGTACATTGTCATGTTGATAGCACTGCTTTTTATACATGTACCACAGCTCATGTTTTGACAATATACATTTTAAATAATTACTGTTTTGATACCTTTTGATAACAAAAATAAAGAATTTCAATTTATACTTAATCCCTTGATATCATTTTTATTCTTTGCTGCCTAGAAAACCCCTTTGGGGGACAGCCTCCTTTTTTGATAACACTAATGGGGTGTGCAGCCGTTGTGTCTTTTCTCCTATGAGTGTCTTTCGTTTCATTTTTTACCACTACTATTCCTTTATATCGGCTTTTGGAATTTACAAATGCAGCAATTTAGAAATCAGATGAAAGGTTTAGCACTGGAAAACACTTTTTTGATAGATAACAGGTCCACCTGCATCCCTGTGCAGGCAGTCCCATTGATGTCGATTGGGACACAGCAGCTGCACAGACACCGCCACTGCTCCCAATGTGACACCTGTGTGGCATCGGGCCCGTATTCCCGAGCGCAGACAGTGTTAGTTCAGAGACACGCACCCGCACCACACAGATGTTACATTGCGAACACCCACATGGAACACCTGTACATCCCTGTGCTGATCAGCATGGCTTTGCTTGGGTATACATCAAGGGTCTCACAAACTGCGGCCCTTTGCTTGCCTTTATCCGGCCCTTGGGGAACTTTTCCTTCCACTAATACATGACACTATTCCTCCCATTGACACCAATGATGGGGCTCTATTCCTAAAACTGACATCAACAATGTGGCACTATTAATCCCTCTGACACCAATGATGGTGTACTATTCCTTCCTCTGACACCAATGATGGGGAACTACTAATCTCACTGACACCAACGATGGGGCACTATTCCTTCCTCTGACACCAATGATGGGGAACTTCTAATCCCACTGACACCAATGATGGTGCACTATTCCTTCCTCTGACACCAATGATGGGGAACTACTAATCTCACTGACACCAACGATGGGGCACTATTCAGCCCACTGACACCAGCAATAGGGCACTATTCCACCCCCTAATACCAAAGATGCATTGTTTACTCCCACTGATGCCAGGATCATTTTTACTCCTGATGACCACGTTTTGGCCCTCCTAAAGTCTGGAGGATATTAAACTGGCCCTTTGTTTAGAAAGTTTGGAGACCCCTAGTATACATTATATTTCCCCCCATGTGAACAAAGCCTTAGGGCTTCACATCCCTGTGGTGCCTTACCACCTTATCATAAATTGTGGTGAGCCTCAATGCAAGTACGTTGAAGGTGCATTCATTTTGTATGATTGTGCTCCATTCAAAATGAATTGCACCGCAACACACAACACTATGAGGTTAATTTACTAAAGGCAAATAGACTGTGCACTTTGCAAAGTGCAGTTGCACTCTGTAAGGGCAGTTGCTCCAGAGCTTAGTAAATGAGCAGAAGCACTGCTGACTTCCATCATCCAATCATGTGCAAGCACAATTTTTCATTTTCCTTGCGTGTGATTGGGTATTCTTTGCAAAGTGAAGATTTACCTCATTTAATAAGCTCTGGAGCAACTGCACTTGCAGAGTACACAGTCTATTTGCCTTTAGCAAATCTACAGCATATGTGTTTTGATTATGCTCATTACGCAGCACAAAATGAAACTTTTCAAGGTGCTGAGTGTCGTATGAACAAGGACAATATTACTGCAATTTGGATTTCCTGCTGAAGAATAGGAAATTTGGATGTTGAGGTGAAAGCGGAGAGTCTGGCTCACTTAGGTGTATGTGAATAGCGGGCATATTTTAGAAATTCAATTGTAAAGGGCAAATTCAATTTCTCTTAATTTACAAGAACCACTAACAGCCTTCACAAATACATGACTAAAACAAAATGTACTGGCCCTTTAGCCCTTTAACAATTTTGTTCTATTTTATTCCTTCAAAAATTCAGCGGCTTTACAATGTACGCGGCTGTCTCTGAAAGCTTTTTATGGGGGGAGGCGCATCTAACTCTCGCATTCTGTAATGTCAAGCGTTTTATAGCCTGTATTGATTTTGTAGTTTGCAATTTTATTACAAATTAAATGCTGTGCGTTTTTATATCTCAGTCAATGTACGCTAATTTAGACATCTATTTCACATTAAAATAGCTAGCAAAATAAATGCGGACATTTTCTAGACATGCCATGATTAAAATCGGAATACATAAGCATCTGACAGCACCATGGAAAGTAATCCTAAAAAAAATCTGCGATGACATTGTTGACAGGCTTTTGTTCCCTTCTCTCCCCATACAAGTCTATGGGAATGCAAAATCAGCTTAAGTTCAGCTGAACAATTTCAAACCGGCATTTTAGTCCGACTTCGGGGGCGATTTGACAGACATCTGTGCGGGTTCCTGCGCAGATGTCTATTGAAATTGCCCCCAAAGTCGCCAAAAGTAGTGCAGAAACTAGTTTTGGGAATCTGTGCAGCGCCGCAAAGTTGGCGTTGCACCGATTCGGACGATGCCATTGCCAGCAATAGGCTCCGATTTGGCATGCGATTTGACATCTCAAATCGCTTGCCAAATTGGCCCAATGTAAACGTGGGCTTAGGGCCGGTTCACATTGGTCCGACATGTCACATGACCTGTCAAAATCAATGGTTCCCTATGAGAGCCTTCTTAACCGGTCGAACTTGTGTCGGTCCAACTTTGAAAATGCTCCCTGCACTACTTTGGTCTAACTTGGGCATGATTTCAGCTCATTGATTTGAATGGAAGTCGCATCCAAGTCGGATCATTATCTTAACTGATCCGACTTGTGCTCTGAAGATCTTGATCAGGAACCCCATGCCAAAATTGAAAAGGAAACGGCGTGGAGTCCCCCCCCCCCAGATCCACACCAGGCCATTTGAGTCTGATGTGGATCTTGAGGGGGAACCCCATGCCAAAGTTGAATAATAGAAAAAAAAAAACTGAGTGGGATCCTCCTTAAAATCCATACCAGACCCCTATCCGATCATGCAGCCCGGCAGGTCAGAAAAGGGGGGGGGGTCGAGCGAGCACCCCCCTCCTGGACCATAACAAGCCACATGCCCTCAACATGGGGGGGGTGCTTTGGGGCAGGGGCTCTTTACCCCCACACCAAGTCACCTTGTCCCCATGTTAATGGGGACAAGGGCCTCTTCCCGACAACCCTGGCTGGTGGTTTTGAGGGTCTGCGGGCAGGGGGCGGGCTTATCGGAATCTGGAAGCCCCCTTTAACATACTCATGTGAATTCCCATTCACCCAAAAAAAAAGTGTAGTGTTAAAAAAAAACAAGAGACGATTTTGGAAAAGTCCTTTTTTGAAAATAAAGAATGTCCCCCATCACAGTGTCTTTTTCCTTTACTCGTCTTTCCTGACCTGCCAGGCTCCAAAATGCCTGGTATGGATCTGGGGGGGGACCCCACGCCATTTTTTGAAAAAATAAATTTGACGTGGGGTTCCCCCTCAAAATGCATACCAGACTCAAAGTCGTATCCTGTTCATTGAAGTCGCATGGAAGTCGAACATGAAGCTGCAAGGCAAAGTTTCATTGCAAAAAGAAAGTGTCAAGGCTTCACCTTTCGGAATGATGCCGAATTCGACTATAAAAGCCAGGGAATAAGACTCTACTGCAGGCGTATGCAAGACATTTCCGGTGCCTCCTGCACTTTATACTTCCAGAAGTTTTTTTTTCTTCTTTTTTTTAATTGTGGCAGGTTTTTTTTGGGGGTATTTTAGCGCTATGTAAATAATTACAATATTAAATCTTTAAAGGGGTTGTAAAGGTAAATTTTTTTTTCTTAAAAATAACAAACATGTTATACTTACCTTCACTGTGCAGCTCGTTCTGCACAGAGTGGCCCCGAACCTGGTCTTCTGGGGTCCCTCGGCGGCTGTTCCAGCTCCTCCCCGCAAGCATTAACCACCTTAATGCGAGCTCCCTCGCATGGTGGTTAGTGCTTGCGGGCGCGCTCCCGTGATACAGCCGGCGGCTATAGCCGCTCACTGTATCACTCGGCCTCGCCCCCCAGCGCGCCGCGTCATTGGATGTGATTGACAGCAGCGCGAGTCAATGGCTGCGCTGCTTCCAATCCATCCACTGTAGCCAATCAGCGGCCAGGGTGAGCGGAGGAATAGATGTCGGGAACGCAAAGCTGACTTTCGAGGCGTCAGGTAAGTAAAACGGGGGGGCTGGGGGCGGCGGTATTGTCAGAATTTTTTTCACCTTAATGCATAGAATGCATTAAGGTGAAAACATTTTTACCTTTACAACCCCTTTAAGTTCTAACTATTGAATCTGTTCTTTTTTTTTTTAAACATCTTATTTTTCCAAGCAGTAGCCCTTGACTCAGCAAATTAAAAAAAAAAACCTGACTTCATCCTTATCATCTCATAACCAACAGACACAAGCCCTAGGGCCAATGTTATGCCCAGACATGAAATTACAACTGTCTTACATCTGGCAAGATTTGTGAGCAACACATCCATTTGGTTAGCCAGATGGCCAGCCATATACAACATTGCTCATTTCATCTACAAATATAGTATGGGTAAAATGAAGGGGAAACGCTGAACATTCTGGGAAAGGGTTGGTGGGACAGCGATGGTTTCCCATACTAGCTGCTAGTAGCAGAGCTTCCCGCCGTCCCGGGAGATGGCGGTCTGCGCAATCTGCTGTTCCGTAGAACAGATTAGACGGCAGATTCTTTGCAGCGAATAGTGACAGCGAGAGAAAGAAAGACATCAGCACATCTCGCTGTTCTGTTAATTCTTTGTCCCTGTTGGAGACCTTCTTGGCCAGATCCCTGACGCGGGGCCTGAAATTCAGCGTCGCATAATAAAACGTTAGCAGGCAAAGCAGGGCAGCTCAGCTTTCCCGTACAGGACCGACGGCACGGGGAGCCAAATCTTTTGGCAAATTCCGAGGAACCTATAAACCGCAGGGTTTTATGGTTGGTTTAGAGACGCAATTACTACAAGGCGCTTGCGAGCCATATCTTCAGGCAGC
The DNA here is from genome assembly GCF_042186555.1 of Aquarana catesbeiana. Classification (NCBI taxonomy): domain Eukaryota; kingdom Metazoa; phylum Chordata; class Amphibia; order Anura; family Ranidae; genus Aquarana; species Aquarana catesbeiana. The sequence goes on along the minus strand of NC_133329.1, from coordinate 380,592,393 downwards.
AGGATAAAACTGCGTGTGTGTGTCTGTGTGTTGGGGGAAACTAAGCACAAAATTTATCATTTCTGACTGGGACTCTAGCCAAGCAGTTAAAGAGAAATTCCATCTTTTGCAATTTTTTTTTTTTTTTTTTTTAAATAAAAGTAGTAAATGCAGCAACATTGATCTAATGATTAATGTTTAGTCATTTTTGCAACAGAGCATAGCACCAGCGATCAATGCATCGCAAATGCAATGCACAGGCACCTGTGGAGCTATGGAGAGGGTGCACCAGCCTGGGGCATTCATTTTAGTGGACCATAGCCACAGGTGGCTCTGATGAAGAGGGAATACCCCTCGAAACACGTAAGCTGAATAGGTCCAGGTGGCGTCTTCCCGAGCCAAGGAGCCCATGCAGTGGATCGAACAATATTGTCTTTGATGATTTCGATGAGCTTGTGGTTTACAGTTGTGTGTGAATATACATTTATTTTGTCTTTATCAATAAATGGTTTATTAGGACAAAGCGCTAGGCTGGTGCACCCTCTCTTTTTTTGCTTTTGTAGTACTATAGTATTGGGGCATCCACAGTCTTAAGAGGGCAGAAAAGCGTAGCGATCCTGTCCCATCCTGGGAGAAGTGGATGAGTGAGAAACGTTGGGTTCTGAACAAGACAGAATCTGGTACAGTTGTGCATGGCAACCAATCAGCTTCTAGCCTTCATTTTCAAAGCTTAACTGAACAAACTGAAGCTAGAAGCTGATTGGTTACATATAGTTACATAGTTTGGCTCCATGCACACTGGATGTTAAAATAACGTTATAAAAACGCCAGTAGCTTTGCAGCGAGTCTTTGAACATTTTTTTATCGTTTTTGCAATATCGTTTATTAGCGTTTTTTAGCGTTTTTCCCGCGTTAGCTTTTTTTTTCTTCAATGGATCAAAAACATTAAAAAAACGCTGGTGAGCCATGTTTTTCAGCGTTTATCGACGTTTATCAGCGTTTATAAGCGTTTGGCGTTTTTTGTGGTAAGAGAAACGACTCCTGAACTCGGTTTTATGGCGTTCAGAAAACAGCCCATAAACTCCACTGCTGATAAACATCCGAAAACGTCCATGTGTGCATGGACACATAGGATAACATAGAGGGGAGTTTATGGGCTGTTAAAAAAAATGCCCAAACTCCCAAAAATGGCCGTTTATGAGCTTCAGTGTGCATGGAGCCTTAGTCTAGTTGAAAGAAGTCCATCTAGTTCAGTCAATAAAAGGCAAAAAAATCCTAAAAAAATATATATAAAAAAAAAAAATCATACAATCGTATATACACAATATCCTTGGCTAAGGTACCCCAGATGTATAACTCCGACTCATACTACACCTGAACCTCCCAAACCTGTGTTTATAGACAAATGAAAATTGACACCGATATGGAGAAAATTGGCCGGTTGGCCATTTATTAACAAATAAACAATAAAATTTTCTTAAAACAGAAACAATCAATAATCCAGGATTCGTAATATATAATATAGGTTGCCGGTCTTGGGAGGCATCCAATAACCACATCACTTAACTATCCCCAGCCGTGCAACACCGGCTCGGGGACAAACATTACAGTTCCAAAATTGGTAATGCCTCCACAGACCCCAACCCATTTAATTTATTTTTTAACCGCAATCCAATCAAAACAAAACAATCCAGGGCGGGAGGGCGGGAGGGTGGGAATTCTGAATCTTCTGTGCTCCAGCACAGGTCCCCCCTAACAGCAGCCCCCCACCTTCCTGAAGCACCAGCCAATCCCAGTAAGTGACCTCTCCATGCTCCCTTGCTACCATTAACCCATGTTGCCTGTTGTGCCCTGTCCCCCTTATCATAAGGCCCTGCACCTATTTTTATTTTTTTTTCTTCGGGCCTGTCTAGGGTTGCTACCTGTCCAGGATTTACCCGGACAGTTCGGGTTTGGAACCATGCATCCGGGTTTCAGACTGCCTGAAACCCAGACACATTATTTAGACTGGACTATGGCTTCCCAGCAGGGTTGCTGGCTGCAGTTGTCTGAGCTGAGAGTGTCTGTTATGCTCTTTCACACTGCCCAAAGCCAACACTAACAATCCCCCCAACACCCCTATCCCTCTGTGTCTGTCCACACTCCAATCCCTGGCGCTGTGCCTCAGAAAAGCAAAGGGACCGGAAATTTTAAGTCCAGCAGCCTCAGATACATCTGGATGAGAGGTGCTGACTGCCAAGGGGTGAGTGAGCTCACCATCCATCGCTGTCTGTGACTGAAGTCTCCCCCCCTTCTCTCTCCTGCCTCTGAGTGAGTACACTAATGCCGCGTACACACGGTCGGACTTTTCGTCTACAAAAGTCCGACAGCCTGTCCGACAGACTTCCGGCGGACTTTCGGCGGACTTGCAGCAGACTTTCTAACGAACGGACTTGCCTACACACGACCACACAAAAGTCCGACGGATTCGTACGTGATGACGTACACCGGACTAAAATAAGGAAGTTGATAGCCAGTAGCCAATAGCTGCCCTAGCATGGGTTTTTGTCCGTCGGACTAGCACACAGACGAGCGGATTTCGGGGTCCGTTGTAGTTACGACGTAAAGATTTGAAGCATGTTTCAAATCTAAAGTCCGTCGGATTTGAGGCTGAAAAAGTCTGCTGAAAGTCCGGAGAAGCCCACACACGATCGGATTACCAGCCAGCTTTAGTCCGTCGGCGTCCGTTGGACTTTTGTAGACGAAAAGTCCGACCGTGTGTACGCGGCATAAGGCAAATCAGGGTTCTCAGAGCACCTCTTATATCAGAGTTCCCCTTTACACCAGAAGCCACAGTGTTTCCCCTTATATCAGAGTCTTCTCCGTACATCAGTATTCTCAGTGTTCCCGCTTAAATCAGGGTTCCCAGAGCATCCCTTATGTTAGAGTCCCCAGAGTTCTCCCTTACATCAGAGTCTGCAGAGTCCCCCCTTACAGTGAAAGGGAACTCTGGGAGTTCAGATGTAAAAGGGGAACTCTATGGACTCTGATGTAAAGGGGGATTCTTGTTATTAACTTCATATGATTAGAAATGTTATTAAATAGCAAAATATACATATATATAGTTTATACTATAAAAAAAATTGCTGCACGCTGCTAAAGTGTTTGGGTTTGACTCGAAGAAAGGGTGGCAACCCTAGGCCTGTCTATACCCACAGTTGATGCAGAGGAAGGCAAAAACCCCAGCAAAGCATAAACCAATTTGCTCCAGCAGGGGAAACAATTCCTTCTTGATCCCCCAAGAGGCAATTAGATATTCCCCGGTTACCAGGGCCGCTGATAAGCCAGGACAACTGGCCCTGTTGTACCGGGCCTGGCCACCAGGGGGGCTCGGGCAATCTGAACAGAGTGCAGAAAAAAAAAAAGTCTTTCTCCAACTCCCCCCTCCTCTCTCAGCAGCTGATCAGCCGCTATCAATGAGCACTCACTCGGGGCTAAACATCTCAGAGGCGGAGCCTGACTGTGAGATCCTGTCGTTTAAGTGGGCGGGGGGGGTGTGGCCAGCTTCGAGGATGAAATCCCGGCTTCTTCTTGTGTAGTGTGCACACATGAGCTGCGTTACCAATATGGTGGCAGCAGATCTGGATTCTCAGGGCACTGCAGGTTAGCCCAGTTACATTAACTGCAATGTAAAGTCTAATGTCTGCTTTTTCATGTAGCACAGCTGTCCTGACTGTGAGAAATCGGGTTTTAAACTGCACTGCCCAATTTCTCACAGAAGTGCTACATGAAAAAGGAGATGCCATCAATGTCAGCAAACGCCACTTTTTATTACTTCTGTCTACATTTTTAGATCACTAGATCACACCATGCCTGGAGCTGAATCACACAGGAACACACTGTGCGTTCCTGTGCAATTTACATGCGGGTCTGTGCAGTGCAATTTCAAGCTCATTCATTCTGAATGGGCTAATATTGCAATGCACCAAAAGTAGTGTATGCACTGCAACCAGATCACATGGTGATCCAGGGCTGGAAGGTGCACAGCAAACAGTACCTTTGCGACCTACGTTTGAGGTGTCATTAACTTTTTATTGACACCTGCTGCAGATCGCAAAAGCAGTGCGTTTTGCATGCAGGTTGAATTGTACAGGAATCCACAGCACATTCCTTCAGATGCAGGCATAGTGTGAACCGGCCCTTAGACATAATATTACTTCTCATTAAAAGTTTAGAAAAACGTTTTTTTTTTTAAAGTGACATGAATAGCATCTCCTTTTTCACATAGTGCTGTTTGACTGTGAGAAATTGGACAGTTTTGAACGCAGCACAGTGTCATCTGCATCCTACACACAGTCATCTTAGACTCTAATTAACCACACCCCTTTAATCAAGCGTAATTTAAACCACGTCTGTTTTTCAGTTCCGTGTGGTGTATATTTTTAAATTAGCCACGCTCACAATTTAGCCTTTATGAGTATACCCTAGCCTGTCTCTATACCCTAGCCTGTCTCTATACCCTAGCCTGTCTCTATACCCTAGCCTGTCTCTATACCCTAGCCTGTCTCTATACCCTAGCCTCTCTCTATACCCTAGCCTCTCTCTATACCCTAGCCTGTCTCTGTACCCTAGCCTCTCTCTATACCCTAGCCTCTCTGCATAGGGACGGGGCCAGGGGTCGGGCTGAAGGGGTATCCCTCAGGTAGGCTGTACGGGGCCCCATGATTTCTATCAGCAGCCCTGCCAGTTACTATGTAAAGCTGCTCTAGATTATGTCTGCTACAGATTAGGTTATGTACCTGCAAAATATTCCTAAATGTAGACTTCCAGAAGATTACTGCCTTGGTGCTAACCTCTTGGATGTGATGTCAGAAGCCCCAGCAGACTCAGATTCTAAAATGACGCTCTATAGTATTCCCTTTCACTCTCCCCTGGATTCTACATACAAGGTAATGTAGGGAGGTGACTGGAGGGACAGAGGAGCTGGGACAGCACAGAGAGTAATTAGACCAGGGATCAGCAACCTTTTTCCACTTAAGGGCCGGATTCAATGTATGTGAATGCATGGAGGGCTGCATTCACCTGCTAATAAATGAAGATAACATTACACAGCTCCTGCACCTCTGGGCCCCTTCACATTACACAGTCCCCGCATCTCTGGCCCCCTTCACATTACACAGCCCCGCACCTCTGGACCCCTTTACTATACACAGCCCTGCACCTTTGGACCCCTTTACATTACCCAGCCCCCCGTACCTCCGGACTCCTTTACATTACCCAACCCCCATACCTCTGGATATTACAAGCCCCCCCCCCGCACATCACACAGCCCCTTTGCATATTACCACCCCCCTCCCCCACAGAGTTTTTTCTTATTTATTTAATTTTTTTTATTTTTACGCTGTCCCTCTAAAAAAAGGTACTAGGGTGATGCGTGCAGCTGCAAGCATCACCCTGGTACAACCCCTTCAAGCCAAAGCAGCATATTTGCGTACGGTCAGCGTGAAGCAGTTAAAATGTCCGCAAGGCCGGTGCACGTGAATTCATTACGTGAACTGATGGGCCGGACATTTAGCGGTGGCGGCCTGTAGGTTGCCGACCCCTGAATTAGACACTCCTAGAAGAGGAGAAAACAATGATGTGCTAGGAGGGAGGGAGCTGTGCTGGAGAGTTGACTCTTCCCGGAGCAGTCACATTTTCTAGCAAGTACAAAGGTATATTGCAAATGAATAATAAATCATTTATAGAAAGTGAGCTTTTCCCTGCAATTTTTTTAAATCTGGTGACAAGATCTCTTTGAAGGGGCAGCACAACATAGTATGATCATGAAGATCTGTGTAAAATTATTATTATTAATATTATAATAATAGGAAGAATTAGAATAATAATATATAATAATAATAATAATAACACTTAGTGCCGCTTCACACAGGGGCGACCTGTCAGGCGACTTGTCAGCGTGACAAGTCGCGCACAATGCAGTACAATGGAACCGTTTTAATAGGAGCGACTCAAGTTGGTTCCTGTACTGCTTGGGGGTGACTTTGGAGCGGCTTGCATTGACTTCTATACAGAAGTCGTTTTGGAAGTTGCGCTGTACAGGGCGGCTTCAGAGTCGGACGGGAGTCGGGCGACTTTGAAGCCGCCCGTGGAACCGACATTCTCACTGTTTTGCCCCTCTAAGAATTTTAGGAACATTGTCATGGTTTTCTAATTACGTATTCATTATGACATTAAAGACATTTATACATAATCTGTCCAATTTTCCCATTTTATCAATATTTTTATATTTTTTCCTTCAGTATTTTATAAATGCACATTTTCATCTTTACCTGTAAAAATGTCCAATGCTAATAACGTTGATAATAAGATATAATAGAGTGGAAACAGAAGGTAGGAGTCTGGATTATGCTCCATCGGCCTTGTGATGCCCCTCAGGGGGGGTTTATCAGGTGACTATGATGGATGATGGGAGCGTTTCACGCAGATACAAATTATAACATCTAGAATGGAAGGGAATCCACAGCTCAGATTCTCCTTACTGATCAGATAACACTTCTAATTAACCCGGAATAAAAAAAGCGTCAACATTCCTCACTGATGAAGTGGGAATAACATATGGGACACAGTACTCCCTACTGTAAATTCTAAGAATGTAGGCATTATGAATAAGCCGCTTGACCTAATATCTCAGGTCATTATATATATATATCTCTATATATATATCTATATAGATATATATATAGAGATATATATATATATCTATATAGATATATATATATCTATATATATATCTATATAGATATATATATATCTATATATATATCTATATAGATATATATATATCTATATAGATATATACATATATCTATATAGATATATAGATATGTAGATATCTATATAGATATCTATCTATATAGATATCTATATATATATAATGTGAAAAACTGCATTGTAAATCCTATATTAATAACTGTGAAAGTCGACTGTTCCCTACTGTAAAATCTAAGAATATTAGGAGTTATCAAGAAGCTATTTAACCTAATAAGTGCACCAAGCCCTATCTATGCCATGGTGAAGCCTATTTATTAATAATTTACAGTATGAAGTGTGTCATTTCCTGCTGTTAATTCTTCATTTATTGGGAGTTAGCAAGAAGCTATTTGACCTAATAAATGTATTGATACAGGATATAACCAAAAGCTTTTGGACACCCCACCATCACACCTAGTCTATGGTGAGATGAATGTAAACTCCCCTCCAAATTATTACATGGTTACATAGTTATATAGTTAGTCTGGTTGAAAAAGGACACAAGTCCCTCCAGTTCAACCAATAGAAGGGAAAAATAAAAATTATACAATCCTTTATATACAATCCTATACCCAGAGGAAGGCACAAAATCCTGATAAAGCATGATCCAAATTTGCTCCAACAGGGGAAAAAATTCCTTCCTGATCCCCCAAGGGGCAATCGGATGTTCCCTTTACGTATAAATATTAGCATCCAGTTATGTTATGTGTATCTAGGAAAGAATCCAGGCCTATTAAAGCGGTTGTATACCCCGCTTGCACATTTTTTACCTACAGATAAGCCTATAATAAGGCTTCATGTTGTAGGTAAAATGAATATCTCCTAAACTTGTACGGGTTTAGGAGATATTCACCTTGCATGCAGCCACTGACATCAGCGGCGCATGCGCATTTGAGGTTGGAAGTACGCTGCTGGAAAATCAGAGCTCCTTGCCGGAAAGAGGACTCTTGCGCGCATGTGCGGGAGTGACATCATTGCGACTCACAGTGCCGGAGACGCGAACCTGAAAGAATTGCAGAGGCAACATGTCAGCTCCCTCAGGGATGACCAACGGCGGTGCAGGAGCTTCGTTCAAAGGTAAGTATTTAATAATGAGCTAGTACGCATAGTGCATACTAGCTCATTATGCCTTTGCCTTACAGGGTTTTTTTTTTTTTTTTTTACTAGGGCACACAACCACTTTAAGTCCAAGAGTTTCCATTAAAGGATATTGTAAATGCTACAACATACAAAGACATTTTATACAACTCTGCACTTCCAGTCTTCTGGTGATGGTTTGGGGAAGGCCTTTTTAAGTTCCTGCGTGACTGTTCCCTATGTTCAAAGCCAATTCCAAAAACACATGGTTTGATAAGTTTGTTGTGGGGGAACTTGGGTTACCTGTAAAGAGCCCTTACCTCAACATCAATGATCACCTTTGGGATGAATAGGAATGCTGACTGTAAGCCAGGTCTTCTTGTCCACCATTAGTATCTGATTTCACAAATGTCCTTTTGACTAAATGGGACCAAAATCCTCCCAGAAGAGGAGAGGCTTACAGCCACAAACTGTGTCTGGGTGGTCAACTTCATAATAATGCCCATGTTTTTGGAATGGGATGTCCAACAACTGTAGGTGTAATGATCAGGTATTCACAAACCACTGGGCCATATATTGTATGATTGGTAAAGTAGATAGCCCAACTCATAGGGTTTGGTTTACTAAAATGTGGGAGTACAAAATCTGGTGCAGCTCTGCATAGAAACCAATCAGCTTCCAGTTTTCTTTTTGTCAATTGAACAAGCTGACGTTAAAAGCTTATTGGCTACCATACACATCTGCACCAGATTTTGCATTCTCCTGTTTTAGGAAATCAACCCCATAATTATTAGATTTGGATAAAGCATTGAGGAGTTGGAACAACTTTAAGGTTCTTTGCCGCCTATACTCCCGCTAGGGACATTCATTTTCTCTGCTTTTCCTCTGACCATTGCTCATCAAATGAAGAAAAAGTCCAAAATTTGAGCTGTGGCCAGAATAGGAATAGAGTGGAAATCTTCCAGTGGGGACCTTTGTTTCATGGACAACTATCTAAAGAATTTCCTTAGGATTAATTTTCTTGCACTTGGTGTTGTGTCTACAGAACAGAAAATGAACAGACATCTGCCCAATATGATATAGATGGCAAAAAATGTTTTCACTTTAGTCATACTTTCATTTTTTTCCTCTTAGTGCTTTCCCTTCCTATATGCACAATTTGAATGTCACCCCCATTGGTGTAAAATGTTGCAGTGGGTCCCAACAATACTCAATTTTCCAGACTTGTCACGTCCTTATATTGTTGCCATCTGTGGGCACGGTGTCTCTCAATGCTCGCAGAACAACACAAGCGCACTGGATGCATGTGCAGCCCAGGACTTAGTTATGCAAATCATGTCTTGTCCAAGAGTAAAATGAACTGCAGGTTGCACATACTGAAAGGAGGGAGCTGCATCTAAAAGCACAGCACTAAAGGATGAGCGTTCAGATAAGATTCAAGATTACCAATGGATTGCAACAGCTTAGCCAGGCAAAGAGGCTTATTCTACATTAATTCCTGCAACTACATTCAATTAATGTTAAACTTCTTTTGAAAGCAGTAATGTAAGGGAAGATTGATAAAATGTTATCCTTTTTCCATTACGTCCAAACTACGATGGTGGATTAAAGAGTTTAAAAGGGTGTCCCTGATGGTCACAGAATGAAAACAGTTCAGCCAGGTAGCCACACTTTCAGTGTTTATAAATATCAGCAGGAATTTAGGTCATTGTGGATCAGAATTATAAAGGGACCGTGTGTACTAAATGCACACCTTAAAATAGCTGAAATTAATCCTCTCTCATTTTTGACTTATGATTTATTGGTATGGTTTTCTCGGTATTGTTAGTGTCCTATGCATAACCTGTTTGAATATGCCTGTTTAAACCCTAGTGGGCTATTTTTGTTCATTTATCTGTCATTCTATTAATACACATACAAATATTTTTTGAAAGATTCTTTAGATCATTCCTATTTTGGGGCCATTAAAGGGGCAGACTTTACTAAAGGTGATGATTGTTCTAATATTGGATGGAAAATCAAATTTTTTTGTAGGTTCTCTTTGTCATCAGCATGCATGGAGCCTAAAGAGTGTTGGGCCTTCAAAAGTAGACCCTGTCCAGGTGGTTAGGATTGTAATGTATGAACCTCCCAGGGAAAGTAAAGGTAGTAGAAAGGTAGGCTGTCTTCAGGTCCGGTGTCTTCAGACATGTCACAATAAAGAAGAAGATTAGGTGACAACAGAAGCAAATATCAGGTTAAGAGCATCACTTATAATGAGAGTAACAAACCACATATCTTCAGAACAGCATGCCAAATCTCTAAAATAGCCTTTCCCAACCATTTTACTCCAGAAGAACCTCTAGAAGATTCTAAGGTATTAGACAACCCTTAATATAACCAATTCATTGAGGGTTGATAACCAACTTACTAGAACAATATAATCAATACAATGGTAGTCAGAATGCCTCCCTTATAGACAGCTAAAATGATCATTGGGTTTTTTGCAGCTGGCTCTGCTTAGTGGCTTTAGCACTGGAGCTATGCCCGAACCATCAAATGTGATGCCACTTAGCCATTGCTCAAGGAACCTCCAGCAATCTTTGGAGGAACTCTAGGGTTCAACAAAACCCTGGTGAAGACTGGCTGTTGTTTGAACTTACAGGGATCTTTTGCTGCATTGCTACAGTACACTGAACTGAACCTGAATCTATTGTCCTCATTAAGTGTGCCTATGCTGAATATTAATTCTACTCACAGATGCCAGGAGGTCATACCTGGTCACAGAGTGGTCACAGAGAAAAAAAAACAATCAGGAAGCTAGTAGGCAGGTGGCCCACTGTCAGTGTAGTCAGCTTGACTGCCCGGCGGGGGGGTGTTCACAGGCTTTTTTCTCCCTCCCGTGTTGTTCAAAAGGGGATGAGGTCTGGATCCTAGGGGAGCCGGGACCAAAGCGAACCCAGGGCATTTGCATCAGACGGCGACACATCAGGACATTCCAAAGACATGGACTTCTACATATGGGCCTTTCCAAGAATGAACTATTCCCAATATTACCTCAACTGTTCAGCCTCAATTTGGTGTAGCTAGGTTGAGAACGTTTATGTATGTTATATGTGTTCTGCTGAATTCTCAGTAAAGTTGTTTCTTCTGCACTATGCCTGGTCTGAAGTTACTCAAAGGGGTGCATTTTGGGTCTTGGTGTATTCCTAAAGAACCTGGGTCTGTAAACGCATCATGAGGTATGTGTAACACCACTACAAAAGATTAACCTGCAAGGCTAAGAAGATGAGGTAGGTGCCATGGATAACCGCACGGAAGAACAACTACTGCAACTAGCCGTTTGGTGTGGTACCTGGTTAGGTGAGGAGTCCTCTGTCTCCCTCCCTAGCCGTCCGTCTCCTTCAGTCACCCGGGAGCAGACTAGCATTGCGGAGATCTAATGCCTGATCACTAGGTACGGAGAAGGAAAGGGTTAAAGAGCATACATGGAGCCCACTATGTGCTCGGTGGAACCCTATTCTGTTACTGGGAGTGAGGTAACAGTGATAACCTGGACTGGTGGAGTGGGTATTACTCTGCACGTCCCTCCAAATGCAAAATATACATCATCTCAAGTGTGTAGGGACATTATTATTATACAGGATTTATATAGCACCAACAGTTTGCTCAGTGCTTTACAACATGGACATGGGGCAGAACATCTTTAGGAGGAACTCCACACCTTCACTATACACAAGTGGCTCATCTCTGAGTCAGGAACTGCCTAAGTGTTGGATTCTTCATATGACCACAACCTTCGCCTAGTGCTGGGCATTGGTGAGCAAGCCTTTTGGGCGAGGTGTTGCCCTGCGTGCATGGCCGTAGCCGCCCCAGAGTTATGTTAACCTGGCTCCATAGAGAACCAGTCACACTCTCCTGCTATGCGAATTGGATGCGGAGAAACGCATAGGTGTGAACCCAGCCTAAAGGTTTCCATTAAAAACATAACTGGACTAAATGGTGTTTTCATGTTTGCCTGAAGTACTGTTTTAACAAGTTAGGGCTCATTTAAACCTATGCCATTCGGTAACTCATGTTTTATGGAGTGGTGTGTTTTGGTGCCATTCATTTCAAAAGGCACCCCAATGCATCTGCACTGCAGCGCACCACAATTCAGGGCATGCTTGTTGTGGTGCTCTTCAGTCTGAAAATGGTGCATGTCTACCTTTGTTTACCTTTGGCTTCCTTTGTGATGTGTTGGCAGCCCATGCAACATTTTATTACCAAAAGTATTGGGACACCTACCTTTACACACACATGAACTTTAATGGCATCCCAGTCTTAGTCCGTAGGGTTCAATATTGAGTTGGCCCACCCTTTGAAGTTATAACAGCTTCAACTCTTCTGGGAAGGCTGTCCACAAGGTTTAAGAGTGTGTCTATGGGAATGTTTGACCATTCTTCCAGAAGAGCATTTGTGAGGTCAGGCACTGATGTTGGACGAGAAGATCTGGCTCACAGTCTCCGCTCTAATTCATCCCAAAGGTGTTGTATCAGGTTAAGGTGCAGACCAGTCAAGTTCCTCCACCCCAAACTCGCTCATTCATGTCTTTATGGATCTTGCTTTGCTGGTGGGCAGTCATGTTGGAACAAGAAGGGGCCATCCCCAAACTGTTCCCACAAAGTTGGGAGCATGAAGTTTTCCAAAATGTCTTGGAATGCTGACGCCTTAAGAGTTCCCTTCACTGGAACTAACGGGCCCCAAATACAAAATGTAATAGTAAACTAATCCCTCTCCACTCTAGCCAAAGCTAAAGAAAAAGGTTTGCTTTTAGTTATACTTTAACACGCTATTTTTAACACACATTTCCTAAAGAGGAACTGCAGTCTGCTCACATATTTTGTAATAAAAACATCTTTGCCATTCTGAGGCTTCTCTCCCACCATTTTGCATATTATTTTATATATACTGTGATTATGTACTTGCCAAATATGCTGCAGAAATTCCCCTCCACTGAGTCTGGCTGCAGCCATTTTAACTGTGGGCAGTTGAAGCTGCTGCCTGTTCACTTCCTGGATTTACACAGACACACAGAGGCACACCTCCAGCTCTGCAGCTCTCATTGGCCCTCTTATGACTCACCCCCCCCCTCCTGGCAAACTCTCACCAGGGTGAGAGAGAGAGAGCTGTGCCTAGGCTTTTTACCAGACAAGAAACAGGAAGTGGGCTGTATAAGGTATTTACTGGCAGAAAAAAAATGTTTTACTATCCAAAGTTAAAACAACAAGGGCAGAAGATTTAATAGATGGAAAGTTGAAAAAAAGACTGAAGTTCCGCTTTAAGCTTTTGTAATTCGCTGTCCTGACTCCTGGAATAAAATAAAACTCAAGTCAGAACCTTTTTCAAGTTTTTATTGCTAGCTGTGTCCCTGCTGGGAAGATTTTCCACCAATTTCTCTATGGTCAACTGGCCAGTAAGTGAAGAGAATCTCTCCAGATCGAATACAGATAACAAAAAAGAACATTTATGACTAGACTGAGAAAGAATTACAACATTGGGTTTTCCTAGCTGTCTGCACTTCTGTTAGTGGGAATGCCCTACTTGCTGTGTCCCTGGTAAAGAAAGTGAGGAGAAAGCTGCTCAATAGACATGTGCAGTTTGTTTCGTTCCAAATTGAGATTCGGAAAAAAAATTAGTTTTTCGGAAATTTGATTTCTAAATAACAATAGTAATGAATTTAAACAAATCCAAAAAAAAATTGAACGAAATTTGAATTTGAATCGATTTGAATAGTTTTAGAATCAATTTTCGAATAGTTTTCACATTCAAATAGTTTTCAAATTAGAATTCAAATAGATTTAGTTTTTTTTTTTTCCAATTTCCAAAGAGAATAAATTAGAACAGAAAAAAAAAAAGAAATAGAATAGAAAAAATAGAATAGAATAGAAAAGAATATAACAAAAAATAAAAGACTAGAATATAATACAGTAAAACAGAACGAAATAGAATAAAAAATAAAAGAACAGAACAGAATGGAATAGAATCAAATAGAATAAATTCGAAATTCATATGGAATAAATTTGAATTCGAATACATAAGAAAAGAATAGTATATAAAAAAAAGAATAGCATAGAAAAGAATAGAATTCAAAAACAATAGAGTAGAACAGAATAGAAAGAATATAACCGTTTCTCAAATTTAAAAAGAATAAATACAAATTTGAATTGAATAGAAAATAATAGATTAGAATAGAATAGAAAATAACAGGATAGTTGTCAGAGCTGGGCTCAGCTCTTCCTTCTCTGAGCTGGCCACTCAGCTGTCGGCTAATTTCAAGCTCCTATCTCTCCACAGTTACTCAGCTGTTGATAATATCCTGCTCCTCAGTCCTGCCTACTTAAGCCGCCCAGTCCAGAGGATCTCTGCCTTGGCCTTGGTCAACATCACAAGAAACATCTCCTGCGATCCTGTTCAAGACTTGCTTTGCTGACATCCCTTCTGGCTCAAGATCCTGCTTGCTGTTCAACTACATTGATCCCTGACTTCTGGCTTGGCTGACTATCCATCCTGGTTACTGAAATTTGGCTATGTTTTGACTACATTTGTTCTTTTTACTTTTATTATTAAACAAGTGTGATTTAACTGTACTTCTGTATCAGCCTGATTTCATGGTTTCTGACAATAGTATAGAAAAAAAACACAACATAATAGAATAGAAAGAATATATATATACCCATCTTCCAAAATTCGAATTTCAAATAGAATAACTTTGAATTTGAATAGAAAAGAATAGAAAATAAAATAAAATAGAATAATAGAAAAGAATACAATAGAATAAACAAATAGAAAAAAAATATATAAAAGAAAGTATATAGCAGGCTTTCTCAACCTTTTAACCCTAGGGGAACCCCAAAAATAATTTTCATGTCTCGAGGAACCCTTACTAAAACCAAATTATCAGGGCTCAATAGGAACAATGCTCCCTATATTAGTGGTCAATAGGAAGAATGCCCCCCTTAAAGTGGTGTTTAGAATGCCACCCTTAAAGACAGCTAAAAAGATATTTGGTGTCATGCTGCTGGCTTTGCTAAGTGAACCTTGAACTCTGTAGGCATCATCAAATAGGTGGTTCATCAGCCACAGCTCAAGGAACCCCTAGCAACCTCTAGAGGAACCCCAGGGTTCCACGGAACCCTGGTTGAGAATGGCTGCTATATAACAATATAACTGTTTTCCAAAATTTTGACTCGAGTAAATTCTAATTTGAATAGAATAGAAAATAATAGAATATAATAGAAAAGAATAGAATAGAAAATATAAGAATAGAATAAGGAACAATAGAATAGAATGGAATAGAAAGAATATAGCCATCATCCAAAATGTTCATTTCGAATGGATTTGGAAATTTTGAATCAATTTGAATACGAATAAACAAAACGAATTCCAAAAACGAATTAAACGCGTTTGACTAAACACATTTATGTAAATAACTAGGGTTGTCCCGATACCACTTTTTTAAGACCGAGTACAAGTACTGATACTTTTTTTAAGTACTAGCCGATACCGATTACCAATACTTTTTTTTAATGTCATGTGACAGTTTTCAGAGCACAATACAGATTAGGTGTCACTGATGGGCACTGATAGAATTAGGTGGCACTGATGGGCACTGATATGCAGCACTGATAGGATTAGGTGACACTGATGGGCACTGATAGGTGGCACTGATTAAGCAGCACTGATGAGCACTGATAGGATTAGGTGGCACTGATGATCACTGACAGATGGCATTGATAGGTGGCTGGCACTGAGAGGTGGCACTTATGGGCATTGGGCACTGATAGGTGGTATTTATGGGCACTGATGGGCAGGCACTGAAATGCCATGGGAGGAAAGGCTGCCTGCAATGCCCATCTTGGTACTCCTTGCACTCGGCTACATAAAAGCAGCAGCGGCCATCTTATTACACCCAGCCCTAACTATATTGGCTGGTGTAACAAGATGTCCGCTGCTGGCTTACTGCGGCTGAGTGCAGGGTGTACCAAGATGGGCGTCGGGATGGCCAAACGCTGAAGTTGACATGAGCGTCACTTCCGTTGTTCCGCCTGCTTACTTCCGGTTGCGCCGGGTCGCTTAATCTGATGTAACGCCGCCTCTCCCAGGTATCAGATTAGGCATCGGGAGCATTTGTCTGAGTACAAGTACTCACGCAAATGCTCGGTATCGGTCCCGATACTAGTATCGGTATCGGGACAACCCTATAAATAACTAATCGAAACAAAACAAATATTTTCATTCTGCACCTGTTTACTGCTCAATGTGGACACAGGCAGCAATAATGACTGAGCTGAGGTTATCAATTCTGAAGTTTGATATGCTGAAATTCTGCCTTTCCTTGTTTCTCAGTTCAGTTCAAAGATTCCGGATGATGGAAGTCAGCAGAGCTTCTGCCCATTTACTAACTCTGGAGGAACTGCACTTTGCAAAGTGAACAACCTTTTTACCTTTATTAAATCAACTCCATAATGTGTCACAGTATTATCTCCCCCCCACCCTTCATATCACTTCACATCTCCCCCCACAGTATTGTCTTCTGCCCCCCTTCACATCACCCCCGCCCCCCACATAAATGAACTATGCCCCCCCCAAAGTAGAGTTCTCTGCCCCCCCTCACATATTAATGCCTCCCCCACAGTAGTGTCCTTTGCCCCTCTGCCCCCCCCACCCACACACTAGTGTCCCATAGCTCCCAACTGTCCCTGATTTCGAGGGACTGTCCCTGATTTGGAGCAATGTCCCTCTATCCCTCTTTCCCCCTCATTTGACCCTCATTTTGGTCTGATCTATATAGTTGTATATAAAATGCACGTTTTATCTTTCAAAAAGTGTTTCCCAGTGCTAAACCTTTCATCTAAATTCTAAATTGCTGCATTTGTAAATGTTAAAAACCAATATAAAGGAATAATAGTGGCAAAAAAAAAGTCCTTGTGGATTAATAAACTTTTTTTTGGGTTAAATCTCCTTTAAGGGGGTGTGTCAATGGGGCGTGTCCTGTGCCTACATACGTTTGCAAGTAGGTGTCCCTCATTCCCATCGCAAATGTTGGGAGGTATGGTGTCCTTTGCTCCACCCCCCCACAGTGGTATCCTCTGCCTTTCCTCACACATTAATGTCCTCTCTGCCCCCCATAGCTGTGTCCTCTGTCCCCCCTCACATCACTTCCCCCTTCCTCCCCCTTCCCAGTAATGTCCTGTGTCCCCCCCAAAACAGTGGCCTCTGTCCCCACCCAGCAGTGTCTCCTACCTTACAACAGGTGTATAGCAGTGCAGAGAGCGAGAGGCTGCATAGCACTGGATGGAGGGTGGGAGAGGGAGCTGCTGAAGGTAAAATTTCATATTAATAAGCTGGTGATTGGTTGCTAGGCCCACCCGGCGTCCTAGCAACCAATCACCTGCTGGCTAACTTGAAAGGTTAACTAAGGCAGCTCTGCTTCTGCCCTTCAACCAGTACTGTGCCGCCTCTCGCTCTCCACTCTGCTGTAAAGATGAGAGCGGCAAAGGATAGGGGGAAGGACTGAGGACTGGCAAAGCAGGGACATGCTTCAATCAACCTACCAAAACCTCATCCATGTTCCCAAATCCCGCTACAAATCGAAGGGAGAATGAAGATTTGCAGTCCAAGGACCACGGCTATGAAACACTCTACCGACCAACATCCGTATGGAAGAAAACCATCAGGCCTTCAGGAAGAAACTCAAGACCTACCTCTTCTACCAAGCTAGACCCACAGGATGGACCAAGTGCCTTGAGGCGATTCAGTTCACATTTGCAGCGCTATATAAGTCATTCATTCATTCATGTCCTCGATCCACCCGTCGGCTGCCCGTTGTCAACAGGTAGATCGCGATCGACAGCTTGCTGACCCCTGACCTAGATGATGCTGGATGTCCTCTAGCCAGCAAATGAAGCATGCTCTACTTGCTCTATCTGACTTGCTGCAGCTTCTACTGCACAATGTGAGAAGCTCAGAGTGTGTACTGTACAGGAGAGGAGCCGGTACAACTGTGCAAGTCTGACAGGTAAGGCTGGAGTTCAGCTTTAAACTTTCCCAATTCTATTAAAAAATCTAAGTTCTGTTTTAAATTCAGCAACAGTCAACGATGTATATGTCAAGTTCCACGACAATGTCCTCCCCAGAGAAAAAAATTCCCTAACTGACCAGACATCATTTTATTTTTTCATCTTCCTGAGCGATTTATACATAATTATAATCTCGGTCTGAGCCGTCACCGAGAACTTCTCCTGTGAGTTCCCTTTGCATTGTCACTCTGGCCCAATCATCGGACCTGCTCAGCTCTGGTATGTAGCATGTAATAGCTGCCTGTATTGATTTTACACTCCTTGTTCCAGTGGCCAAACTGACAGTTACTATAACGGAATGGTAATCCATAATCCTTTTTTTCTATAGCAATTACAAGACAAAATATAGATTTGTTACTGTTTCCCCGTGTGATTATAGGAGTCAGCTCAGCTCATTGTGAAATGATTACAGCCGATCGTCTGGGGAACGCTAGTTGTGACAAGCGATATGTTCCGTACCGTTATGCAGCTCCAGTTGTCATACTAAGAAATAAAACTATTTTGTTCATTTCTCGGAAATGAAAATATAATTTTACATTTCTTGTCTAACCGATTTATTTTTATTTTTTAAATACTCGCATGACAGTAAAAAACATTCAAAAAGAAATCTGATAAGTATATTTGCATCTAGAGATGACCTCCCTGTAACCCCAATGCCATAACCCCAATGTCTTTAATAGCTATCTATATGTAGAAGAATGAAGAATGCAAGGAGTCATGTGTGGCCACACTTCATTCTCTGCAAGCCACAGCTGGCTAAAGGCTAAATGCATTATTAAGGAACTGTAGTCTGCTCACATAATTTGTAATAAAAAAGATCTTTGCCATTCTGAAGCTTCCCTCCAACCACTTTGCATATTATTTTATATATACTGTGATTCTGTACTTGCCAAATATGCTGTAGAAATCTCCCACCACTGAGTCTGGCTGCAGCCATTTTAACTGTGGGCAGCTGAAGCTGCTGCCTGTTCACTTCCTGGATTTACACAGACACACAGAGGCACACCTCCAGCTCTGCAGCTCTCATTGGCCCTCTTATGACTCATCCCCCCTCCCTGCCTGGCAAACTCTCACGGGAGTGAGAGAGAGAGCTGTGCATGATGTCATAAGCCTAGGCTTTTTACCAGACAAGAAACAGGAAGTAGGCTGTATAAGGTAAAAACAGGGACAAACAGCTGCATAAGAGCTGGGAGGAGCAGAAATGATGGGACGTCCCCACTATGGGGCCCGGTGATGGACGTGAGGACGTGATGCTGGTCTCGGAGGGAGGGGCTTGAGTGTGTCGGCTGGCTCACGAACAGGAGCCTTCCTGGGGGCCGCAGCGGATGCAGTGGGGAGAGTGTGAGAGGAGGGGTGGTGGCCGTGGATGACCTACCATCACATGCTCCGGTTCCCGCACGCTAGGAAGCTGCATATCTGCATGATCGTGGGAGACCCCCGAAAGCCTTCAGGTTGCACGGAGTGTGGGGACTGAGACCAATGGCCCCACCCCCGGCCCTACCTCCCGCCACCCGGGTTTAGATACCAAAGGCGCCAGTCAGACTTATCAGATCCTCCAGGCTCTGATGTGAAAGGACCAGCAGAAAAGGCAGGCTGGTATTCGGAAGCACCGGACCATTACAGTAAGCGAGGAAACATAAGGCTGTATATGAGGATGTATGGATCAACAGCAGTAAACAGCATTGAAGGGCAGAATATGGAGGTACCCTATATGAGAGTGAATTAGTGAATGTATGGACTAGCCACTACAGATAAAACATGTAATTATCTGCCGTTTGACCTGTTGGATATGAGTAGCCATAGTGCAAATGTGAGGGGGTTAATTGTACTACAAAGCATTACGGTTGTAAACTCCATGGATTGAATAACCAGCCTGCTGAAGCGTACAGTGGTGGTGTAAAAGGCCGGGGAGTGTATGGATCCTTATTGGGGGATTCAGAGGTTAATCAGCCCCATAAAAATAGGTCTAGAAGCTGGTTTGGAGTAAATGTAATGGACTGCTCCATTACAGAAGATCGTCAGGCAAGAGGTATAAATAGTGGTATACGGATTCAGATTTATCTGAGGACAAATATACAGTGGTATACAGTGATACTATTAAAAGGACCCCTTCTGGAGCCTGTAAGGATTCAGGCAGGACATATGTTAGAATTGCGACTTTACCTGCCGACATCTTCTGATATAGGTGGATATCTTCTGATATATCCACCTGCTGAAGCTAAATTGAACACCTGGGCGGCATTGACAGAGGTCTGCCAGAGCTGTAACTAGATATAAAACCCGACCTACTCCGTATGAGTACCCTGGGCATAGCCCCCCTTTTCAACCAAAATAACGTTTTTTGTTTTTTTTTTAACTGGGGAAAAGGACAGGAAGGGGAGGGAAGAGAGGCGATATGAGCAAAGCTTCAACCAAATCTTCCAGGGGAGGTGGCCCTAAAACCCTGAAAGAGAAAGGATCGGTTAGTACGATCAAACAATATATGGCCCAAGGAGCGAGCCCTAAAAATATGGACCCAGGGACACAAGGACCAAGTAAAGTGGACAGGAAAAAGGGAACAGAGAAAAAAATAGGAGAAATAGTGGATCAATCTAGAGACGACCTAACAGTAGAGAGTGAATCAGAAACAAGTAGGGTTGAAGAGCCAAGGTCAGAAGCACACATTCCCACAAAAGATGAGATGATGGAGATGTTCCTTAGACTAGAAAACTCAATAAAAACGGACAACTCACTAAGGACAGATTTGGGAAATTTACTGGCAAGAGTAGAGAAGACGGAAAAGAGAACAGAAAAACAAGCCCAGGAAGTTTCTGACTTAAAAGGACAAGTCAAAATTACTCAACAAAATCAAAGGAAAATTCTTTACAGATTAGAAGACCAAGAAAATAGAAATAGGAGGCAAAACTTGAGGATTCGCATGGTTCAGGAGGAAAGGGGCGAAGACTTGAGGAAAATTATTCGAGCATTATTTGGTCCTTTGCTGGATAGGGGAGTAGCAGAATTCCCTAGGATAGAGAGGGTCCATAGGGTCGGAAAACCAGCGAATCTTGAGGTAAGTAGACCACGGGACATAATTGTAAGATTCAGGTTTTACGAAGACAAAGCCACAATATGGGCGAAGCTGAGAGGGAACGCACAGTTGCAATATGGGGGTTCGGAGATTCAAATTTGTGCGGATCTGGCCCCAGAAACATTGGCCAGAAGGCGCCTTTTGAAACCCCTGTTAAAAACGATGCGAACACAGAACATTAAGTATAGCTGGGGGTTTCCAGGTTGTTTACTGGGGTTCAAAGAGGGAAGAACCACCAGGTTAAGATTCCCTGAAGAGCTGGCGGAGTTTTGCAAAAAATTTGATTTACCGGTGCGAGAGCTGCCGGGTTGGACTGAGATTGAGTAGGATGTGTAAAAGGGATAGGGCATGGCCCGATTCTACAGCCTATAATAAGAATGGTGGTGGGGGGTTTGGGTGGGCAGTGGGGGGGGAATGGTGAGGGCACATTCGGGGCCCTGCTCCAGAGATTAAGATCTGAGATGGACATGGTATTCATGGCCTTCGATGGTCTAGGGGCCTATCTGGGGCCAAGGAGGGAGGGGGGGGGGGGGTGGGGGAGGGGAGTAGGTGGAAGAAGGGTGGAGGGGAGGGGCGGAGGTTGGGGGGGTGGGGGATCACCTCATGTAACATACAAAAAAGAACGGAAAAATCCCTTAACAGGAAGGAGAAGGTAGTATGGCATAGGAGATCAAAAAAAAAAAAAAAAGATGACAACAGTAAATTTTATGACGTATAACGTCAAGGGACTTAACACACCCACTAAGAGACATAAAATATTACAAGAACTAAAGAGGTATGGGACAGGGGTAGTATTTCTCCAAGAGACCCACTTATCGCACAGATCAAATGTGAAATTATTCTCCAAAAACTATTCCACCTGGTATTATGGGGATACAAGTACAAAGAGAGCAAGGGGAGTGGCAATAGGGTTTGCAAAGGGGACCCAGTTTAAATTGGAAGAAAGGATGACTGACCCAGAAGGGAGATTTCTCTTTCTAAGAGGTAGATTAAGTGATTTGGAATGCACTTTGGTAAACATATATGCTCCTAATAAGAACCCGATAAAATTCCTTAACAACACTCTGGAGAAATTGATGGATTTTGAGAAGGGACATGTAATCTTAATGGGGGATATACATTTTTGTTTGGAACCAGGAATAGACAGTACGTCCCGTGTACAGGGGACGAATAACGCACAACTTATGATTAAACACAAACTGTATAGGCACCAATTGGTGGACACTTGGAGGATTTTTCACCCCAAAGTGCGAGATTATACGTTCTACTCCCCTGTACACGGGACACACTCAAGGATAGATTATATTCTGGTAGACCATAGAGTACTAGACTGGGTTTCAGAAATTAGGATAGAAACAACTGTATTATCAGATCACGCCCCAGTGAAAATGAAAATGATAATTCCCGGAAGCTACAAACCACACTTTTCCTGGCGATTAAACGAAGATATATTACAAGAAAAAGAACTTCAATATTACTTTACCAAAAATGACACGGAAGGGATGTCGGGGTCCACCCTGTGGGAGACCCATAAAGCCTACATCAGGGGATCCTGATCAAAGTAGGAACAAGGAAGAAAAAGGAGAGATCAGGGAAAATAACAAATTTAATCGATGAACTTTATAAAGTTGAACAAGAACATAAAAAAAAAACAAGGTCTAAATACAGCAACATACAAAAAAGTAGTAATTATAAGAGAAGAATTAAAAGAACTTATGGAGCAAGAAACAAAAAAAACATTTAACAGAATAGCTAAAGAAAGGTATCAGTGGGGAAATAAGCCTAGTAAATATCTTGCTAGAATATTACAAAAGAAAAAATCTATAAATTATATTGAAAAAGTTCAAACTAAGAAAGGAGACCTGGTCCACACGACAAAAGAGATAGTGGAAGTATTTAAAAACTATTACAAGGAGTTATACTCAGTGGATCAAGGGGGGGTGGGACAGCTAGGAAATAAAAGAGAGAAAATAAATGACTTCTTAAAAAGGCTAGAATGCCTAAGATTGCTGAGGAAGTGAAAGAATCATTGGAAAGTCCCATAACGGAGGAAGAAATCAATAAAGACCTGTCTGATTCTGCCCAGGGGAAAAGCCCTGGCCCAGATGGGTTTACAACGTTTTATTATAAAAAGTTTAAAGGAATTCTAACCCCGAAGCTCTCTCATTACATTAACGGTTTAGGAGTGGAATACGAAGCAGGTAGGGAGGCCCTGGCTGCAACGATCACAGTAATCCTGAAGGAGAGGAAGGACGGGACAATGTGTTCAAGCTACAGGCCAATTTCGCTCCTAAATGCGGACGTAAAATTATACGCTAAAGTATTGGCAAGACGTATAAAAGGCTTGATGAACACTCTGGTCCATCCTGACCAGGTAGGATTTACCCCTAGAAGGGAAGGAAGGGATAATGGGATAAGAACTTTGCTCTTACTGCAGAAAATAAAAGAAAGTGGACCCCCAGGAATACTCCTATCTATAGATGCCGAAAAGGCTTTTGATAGGGTAGACTGGAGGCTCATGATACAGACATTAGAAATGATGGGATTTGGTCCAAGAATGATCCGGTGGATCAAAACATTATACCATCACCCCACTGCAACTATAAAAATAAACGGAACCCCTTCTCTCCCCTTCAAGATGAAAAATCGGACAAGACAGGGTTGTCCCTTATCTCCTTTACTATTTGTACTGTCTCTTGAGCCACTACTTGCTACAATAAGAAACAACCCTAATATAAGAGGATTTAAGATTGGGGAAGAGGAACATAAGCTCGCAGCTTTTGTGGACAATATCTTATTCTATATAACTAACCCCAGGACAACAATGCCCAATCTGTTAAAAAATTTAAAACAATATGGCGAACTGTCAAATTTTAAGGTAAATCTAACCAAAACCGAAATCGTGAACATAAATGTAAGTAAGGAGGAGGAACAGTTGTTGAAAAAAGACTTCAAGTTTACCTGGAGAAAAGAATTAAAGTACCTGGGAATAAAATTGGCCAATTCCTTGAAGAAGATATATAAATTAAACTATATCCCTCTATTGAATGATATTGCGACCGAAAGCAAGAAATTGATAAGCAAACCACTATCCTGGATAGGACGTATTAATATTCTTAAGATGATCCTTCTGCCAAAGATTACTTATAAATTTCAAATGTTGCCTGTAGCATTACCACATCTGTACCTTAGAAAGTTAAAATCGATAATCCCGAAGGCCATATGGAAAAATAAAAAACCTAGAATTTCCTTCTCTACTCTAAAGCAAGATAAAAAAAGAGGAGGGTTAGCTGTCCCCAACATTCAAAATGACGATAAATCAGTTATTCTGTCGAGAGTTGTTGAATGGGTGGGGGGAAAAAACAAAAAAAGATGGGTGAATATTGAAAAATCACTAAGTCAAGCACAATTGGGAAACCTAATATGGAACCCACCACACTTCAGAACACTAGATATAAATACGCATGCACTGACACGGAATGTTTTAAGAATTTGGGATACAGTAGGTGACCGCGATATTGTGTAAATCTCGCCGCATTTCTCGGCGAGATTTGACACCTGCGAGCCCCGTCGCAGGAGCCAGCGCCGAGATGGCTCACTCATCGGGAAAGGAAAACTTTGTTTTCCTTCCGCGATGAGTGACAGGCAGTGCTGACAGCTGTCTGGTATGAATCCTGAGGCGGGAACACCGTGCCAAATTTTAAATGAAAAAACCTGCGTGGGTTCCCCCCCCAGGGGCATACCAGGCCCTTAGGTCTGGCATGGATTGTAAGGGGAACCCCCTATGCCGAAAAATTGGCGTGGGGGCCCCCCCAATCCATACCAGACCCTTATCCGAGCACGCAGCCCGGCCGGCCAGGAAAGGGGGTGGGGACGAGCGAGCGCCCCCCCTCCTGAGCCGTACCAGGCCGCATGCCCTCAACATGGGGGGGTGGGTGCCTTGGGGGAGGGGGGGCGCCCTGCAGGGGCCCCCCCACCCCAAAGCACCTTGTCCCCATGTTGATGAGGACAAGGGCCTCTTCCCGACAACCCTGGCCGTTGGTTGTCGGGGGCTGCGGGCGGGGGGCTTATCGGAATCCGGGAGCCCCCTTTAATAAGGGGGCCCCCAGATCCCGGCCCCCCACCCTGTGTGAATGAGTTTGGGGTACATGGTACCCCTACCCATTCACCTAGGGAAAAGTGTCAATATAAAAAAAACACAGTACACAGGTTTTAAGAGTAATTTATTAGTCAGCTCCGGGATCTTCTTCCGACTTCGGGGGGTCTCCTTCCGACTTCTCCCGGTGTTCGGCCTCTTCTCCCGGTGTTCGGCCTCTTCTCCCGGGCCCCGCCGCTATCTTCTTCCAGCTCTATTGCCAGCGAGGGGCCCGGTCTGCTGCCGCTGTCTTGTCGCCGCTGTCTTGCCGCTTCTTCTCTTCTTCTCTTCTTCCCCGATGTTGACACGACGCTCTCTCCGGCTCGAATGCTGTGTGCGAGCTGCGGAGCCATTTATATAGGCGGTGAACCTGCCCCCTTACGACGTCATGGTCCCAGCATGCGCAGGGACTCTGGCGTCATAAGGGGGCGTGGCCCCAGAGTCCCTGCGCATGCTGGGACCATGACATCGTAAGGGGGCGGGGTCACCGCCTATATAAATGGCTCCGCAGCTCGCACACAGCATTCGAGCCGGAGAGAGCGTCGTGTCAACATCGGGGAAGAAGAGAAGAAGAGAAGAAGCGGCGAGACAGCGGCGAGACAGCGGCGAGACAGCGGCGGCGAGACAGCAGCAGCAGACCGGGCCCCTCGCTGGCAATAGAGCTGGAAGAAGATAGCGGCGGGGCCCGGGAGAAGAGGCCGAACATCGGGAGAAGTCGGAAGGAGACCCCCCGAAAGTCGGAAGAAGATCCCGGAGCTGACTAATAAATTACTCTTAAAACCTGTGTACTGTGTTTTTTTTATATTGACACTTTTCCCTAGGTGAATGGGTAGGGGTACCATGTACCCCAAACTCATTCACACAGGGTGGGGGGCCGGGATCTGGGGGCCCCCTTATTAAGCCCCCCGCCCGCAGACTCCGACAACCAACGGCCAGGGTTGTCGGGAAGAGGCCCTTGTCCTCATTAACATGGGGACAAGGTGCTTTGGGGTGGGGGGGCCCCCGCTCATCCCCACCCCCATTCCTGACCGGCCGGGCTGCGTGCTCGCATAAGGGTCTGGTATGGATTGGGGAGGACCCCCACGCCAATTTTTCAGCGTAGGGGGTTCCCCTTACAATCCATGCCAGACCTAAGGGCCTGGTATGCCCCTGGGGGGAACCCACGCCGGTTTTTTCATTTAAAATTTGGCGCGGTGTTCCCGCCTCAGGATTCATACCAGACAGCTGTCAGCACTGCCTGTCACTCATCGCGGAAGGAAAACAAAGTTTTCCTCTCCCGATGAGTGAGCCAGCGCGACATGCACAGTACCCTGTCGCCGAGAACCAGCGCGATAAACACAATCTCGCGGTCAGGTACTGTATGTCATACAGACAATTAGTTGGGAAATATAACTCACCTTTAATTGCACTAAAAGAGAATGAGTACTTTACACCGGGGAAAAAAACTATAGGAGGAAATTGGATTAAAGACGATAGAGCACAATTAAGAGATATAATTAAAAATGGAAACATTTTACCTATTCAAGATTTTAAGTGTAACAAAGATGCATGGGTGATTGATGAGTGGCGGTATCTCCATATAGACCACTTTATTAAGAAGCTACCCCAGCCAATAAGATTGGGGGAAGATTTAACGGAGCTGGAACGGCTGTGTATAGCCAAGAATACAAAAAATATTATCTCTAAGTTATACAAATTATTGTTAACAGTGGATGAAGTGGAGATCCCGCCATATATCACAAAATGGGAAAGGGAACTGGGATCACAGAGAGATAAAATCACAATAGGAAAAATACTGAAACTCACTCACAGCTCGTCAGTAGATACCAAAACAGCTGAAATGAACTACAAATGTCTAACGGGGTGGTACATAATCCCAGAAAAAGCTAGTAAATACCAAAAGGGTATATCAGCAGAATGCTGGCGAGGTTGTAAGGAAGTTGGAACATTGGCCCACCTATGGTGGAATTGTCCTAAAATCAAAAAAATCTGGGAAAAGATCTTATATTATATTAAAAAAATCACTAAGAAAGAAATTGAAGTGGACCCGTGGACAGTTTTGCTACATGAGGGGAGAAGGGGATGTAAAACAATACAGAGAATCCTTGATCCCCCATCTCTTGAATGCAGCAAAAAGACTCATTCCCAAGAAATGGCAAGAATTAGAGAGTCCACAAATATGGGAATGGATTATGAAGTATTGGTGACTAGGTGGCTTATTACCTATTCTCAGTAGATAGGTAATACTAAACTTAATCCAACATTACTAATATTCCCTGCTGTGCTAGATTTAAAAAATCACGAAAAGTGCAGATACAAACTACACATGAAAAAATAATATTAGCATCTGAATATAAATTATGCAATATAGATACTTCACCTGTAGTGCAAAATAAACCAATAGAAATATGTTTGAAACATAAAACACATAAAAACAAAATAAATCGCACACAGGTGCAAGGTTTATTTAAACTTGCACCCGTGTGCAGTTTATTTTGTTTTGTGATGGACTTGAATATTTGAATTACTGCCCTATGTACCAGTTCCATCCCCATCATTTTCTCTATATAGCCTCACCCAGAGTGCACCAAATTAACCCATTGTTTGTAGGGCTGTATAAGGTATTTACTGGCAGAAAAAAAAATGTACTATCCAAAGTTAAACCAACAAGGGCTGAAGATTTAATAGATGGAAAGTTGAAACAATGACTGAAGGTTCACTTTAAGCCAACACACCAGAATAAGGACCTTTTTTAAAAAAGAGGCAGTTATTTTCAAGGCTAACGTGCACTATAAGGCTGGGTTCACACTTATGTGAATTGGATGTGTTTCCTCGCATCCAATTCGCATGACAGGAGAGTGTGACTGGTGCTCAATGAAGCCGGTTCACACATCTCCAGGGCAGCCACGGAGCGCACAGCAGAAGGATCCTGTGTGTTTTTGGCTCCATTTCAGGTCCGAATTCAGGCTAAATTTTGGACCAGAAACAGTGAACGGGGTGACGCACCGGACCCCCTGCTGTGCCCTGTGGCTGGACATAGTGTGAACCCAGTCTAATAGAAATTTTAATGGTACTGCAAATATGAAAACTCCTGTACATCGTATCAAGGCAGAACTTCAGCCCCTGTTCTTTGTAGATCCGCCTTCCTCCTGTGCTGCCATTAGGATGCTAAAACAAAGCTAAGCGATCACCTAAGCGATCAAAGCTAAGCGAACAACCCAGTTTAAAATAGAAATGCAAGGCAAAACATTTTTTCTCCTTTTTTATAAGTGATCACATTCCCTTTGTTCTCAGCTGCCTAAGAGCTGGGGGAGGAAAAGCAGCAGCACACTGAGCTTCCCAGTAAATGTCTGTGCAGCGGGGGCGTGTCAGGACAAGTCTGATCAATGGAGGAAAGCACACTGAGTTCCCAGCACAGCTAGAGAACTGACACCGGTATGTTCCCCTGCTTAGAGTGGTCAATTTTTAATAGGAAAGGAGAGGGACTAGCAGGAACACTGGGGATTTCACATAAAGGAAGCAATACAAAGAGAACAGGATACTTTCTCATACAAGTACATGGTACAACAGCCACATATCAGGAATATGAAGTGTTGGGGTAACAAACGCTTTAACTATGCACAAAAACATAGGAACTGGGGTTCTGAAAAATGGCAGCAGATGCTCTGGACTGATGAGTCAAAATGTGAAATTTCCACTTGCCGACCAGCGTTGTACTTATACATCGCTGGACTTCAAGTGGTTATACCAGGAAGAAGCCTGCAACTGGTACCGTTTTTTAGAGCCGAAGGTTGGCTCTCTTGTAAGAGCAATCCTAGTGGCTAACTAGCTGCTGAAATGATTTTACAAGCAGTGGGAGGGACTGCCTTCTGTGGCTTTTTCAGGTTCTTCCATTCCACTGGGAGGCCCAGGAGACCAGCTGGCACATCGATTGGCTGATCAGAGAGCCAAACAAAGCCTGGAGTGGCTTTGATCGGCTCTCGGCTATGGTAACCCGGAAGCAATGCCCTGACATCACTTCTGGTTTATCCAGATGGCAATGGCGCCATTTAAAAAAAAATCAAAAGTTTTTAAAGTCATTCATGGGGCTAGACAAGCTTAAAATACACTGGAGAGGGGGACCTAAGAGACGTGCTATTTCCAAATTAGAAATGAGTTGGATATATCATGTTAAATGTTTAAGACCTCTGAGCTTAAATGCTGACATTGAAATGAATGCCTTTATCGATAATGCTTGATTTATATATCCTTATCTATGTAAGATTTTTTTATAGATATCATTTTTTTATTCTTTTTTATGTATGTCCATTAGAGGTACACATTGCAGTGTGACGAATGGTTAACGTCATATGATTAATATGCAAATATTGGTGATCGTTGGCCTTTTTCGATACAATCCAAATTTAAAGAATTTTGATCGATATGATCAGTGCGGTAGACTGATCTGAACGTCACATTTAGATGTGTCCCCGATTTGTTTAAATTATCTACATATGTGATTTAGTTGCTGGTCACTTAATGTATGTAGCATTTGAACGCCCTCTATGCATCCTGTTTTGACTATTATGGACAAGCGGGGCTCAACTTTCCTTCTCCACATATCCACTAGATGGCTACGAGTTCAGAATGTTCTTTCCTTTTCTGTGTTATGGCTGCCAGGTGGAAGAGAGGTTTGGTTTCGCCCAGAGCGAGGCTTGGATGTACCCTCTCTTCCAATATGGCCGCTACACGAAAGCAAGGCTTGGTTGCCCGCTTTGTGTATAAAAGGTGATGGGTCAGCGCGTCGCCCGTGCCCCAGGAAGACGTCGCGTATGACGAAACATGTCAGGCAGTGCTACGTGCTGACGTCATCACACCTCATGTGACCCCGGAACCATGGGCATTCGTTTAAAATTTTTATTGCGGGCAAGTGTTTCTTAAGATGTTATTGTACATTTTTATGGATAACTTTTTATAAATAACTGAGCAGTGTTTTAAACAATAACACACCATTGGAGCTTTTATTTTCTTTACTGGCTCCATGCTCATTTTGGGAGACTGACATTCTTTGGAAGTAAGCGGGCGGATGGTGGCTAGTGAGTGAGGAGGATGTCCGGGGCTGATCCGTACATCTTGGTCCAGGACCCACCTCAGACCCAGCAGAGGGCTATATCTGCTGGCGCATATGACCTTGCTATAATAGGAGGTCCAAATCTTCTGGTAAGAGTATTAATTTTTTTCTGCCCCTCGCACCAAGGAGGAATTCTGCCTCTTTCTCTTGGTGGCAGCTGGAATCTTCGAGAATTCCACATCTCTCTTCACAGTTGCATCACTGCAGAATTTGATATACCTACCATCTTTAGAGAGACTATATTCTATAAAGTCACTTTTATTCACTTTTTACCCTACAAGAGACTCTTGAGTTGTATGTGTCACTATTGCATTCTTTTATCACACAGGAGTTATATATTTTTCCATGTATTGGATTTTTTTTGCCTTTTGAGTCATAATTTATTTGCACTGTTTATTAGCATGACTATTTTTACCTTTCTAAGTTTTGCACATGATTGTATCGTATGTTTGTGTCACTGCTTTTTTACTTTCACAGGTTTACCGTCACTCAATAATATCAATAGCGCACTATATACACTTTGAATTATTTTCACACTTTTTAAAAATCTTTTCAATTGTATTAAATTACTGTGCATTAAGTTTTTAGTAGTTATTAGGCAAGGATTGAATCGGATTGGATATCCTTCAATGGCGGATTTGTATAGATTAGAAAGCGACGTATCCAATCACATGACCCCTGATGACGTCAGAGCATGCTAATGAAACGCGTAGGATCAACTTCCGCCCCTTGCAACACAGCTGGAGCCCACACGGTGTTCTCCAATACAATTTTGTACTGCATGCTGTGATGGACATATTGGCATTTAAATTTTTTAAATAAATCGAGACAAACTTCACTATGGGAGTCTCTCTTCCTTTCATTACCCCATTAATGTCTGGAGGTTTGACGGCACAATTCGAGATCGGGAGAATTTCCTTCATTGATCTGATCCTTCTGCGCTTTTGACTACCTGTTATGGGTGTCATGGAGTTCTGGTGAATAGGATGTTTGACAGGTGATGGTGGTGGAAGATATACAGTCACTACTAATCGTTTACCAGGATTAATACAATTTATACACACTTTGTTTTTTGGACATTTATTTTTTGTTTAACCATCATTACTATGGACACTTTATATGCACTTGGCTAAATGTTTTTTGAATTATAATTATGCACTTGCACTTTTTTGTAAAATATTAGTGGTGTTTATATGGTATATTATTGAACTCAACATTTAATTTAACACACACTACACAGAGTGCAGTTTAAATTAATTCATTCATTTTTATATCACATATGGTTTTTCACTATCAATGATCTGCTCTCATTACCAGCATTTGCTCACATCTAACCATTTGTGCGGGTTTGGGGTCTGACACCTCTTCTTTCCATTAAAAAAAAAAAAATTGTAATTGAAAAACTGCTGCGCAAATACCGCTTGACATAAAAAATTGCATAATCTACCAGTTTATTTTCTAGTGCCTTTGCTTTAAAAAAATGGAGTTGGAGATTTGGTCAGGACCAATGGTGTCCTCAATGCTGAGAAATACAGGCAGATACTTAACCATCATGCCATACCATTAGGGAGAGTGTGATTGGCCCCAAATTTATTCTGTAACAAGACAACGACCCCAAACATACAGCCAACTATCTTCAGCATAAAGAAGAACAATGAGTCCTGGAAGTGATGGGTTGGCCCCCACAGAGCCCTGATCTCACCATCATGGCATATGTCTGGGATTACATGAAGAGACAGGAGGATTTGAGGCAACCTACAGCCACTCCACAGAAGATCTGTGCTTAGTTCTCCAAGAGGTTTGAAACAACCAACCTGCCGTCCACAACCTAGCCTGTCCACAAGGTTTTGGATTGTGTCTGTCGGAATGTTTGACCATTCTTCCAGAAGCGCATTTGTGAGGTCAGGCACTGATGTTTGACGAGAAGGCCTGGCTCGCAGTCTCCGCTCAAATCCATTCCCAAAGGTGTTCTATCGAGTTGAGGTCAGGCCAGTCAAGTTCCTCCACCCCAAACTCACCCATCCAAGTCTTTATGGACCTTGCTTTGTGCACTGGTCCAAATCATTTGGTGGAGGGGGGATTATGGTGTGGGGTTGTTTTTTAGAGGTTGGGTTTGGCCCCTTAGTTCCAGTGAAGGTAACTCTTAAGGCGTCAGCATACCAAGACATTTTGGACAATTTTATGCTCCCAACTTTGTGGGAACAGTTTGGGGATGGCCCCTTCCTGTTCCAACATGACTGCGCACCAGTGCACAAAGCAAGGTCCATAAAGACATGGATGAGTGAGTTTGAGGTGGAGAAACTTGACTAGCCTGCACCTCAACCCATAAGAACACCTTTGGGATGAGTTAGAGCAGAGACTGCGAGCCAGGCCTTCTTGTCCACATCAGTGCCTGACCTCAGAAATGTGCTTCTGGAAGAATGGTCAAACATTCCCATAGACACACTCCTAAACCTTGTGGGCAGCCTTCCCAGAAGAGTTGAAGCTGTTATAGCTGCAAAGGATGGGCCACCTCAATATTGAACCCTACGGACTTAGACTGGGATGCCATTAAGTTAATGTGCGTGTAAAAGCAGGTGTGCCAATACTTTTGGTAATATAGTGTAATATAGTGTGTGTGTGTGTGAATATATATATATATACTGTCATTTTTATTAAAAATGCTACTTCCCTGGCTGTCTCTGGTATCAATACTGACCCCAGAATAAACATTTGTTTTTGGTCATCCATGATACTCGGTTTTCAAACCATACTAGGCTTTCTAATGAGAAAGACCACCACTGCCTGCATGCCTCTTGTTAAAGGACATGCTCATAAATTTTTCGAAAGTTTGCCCAGCCCCTACTGTAGCTCCTTCAATACAAGAAACTGTGCCAAAGGCTGTGTGCCTATGGACTCCAGTTACGGAAATCCAGCTTTATTATTTCATACTTATATGATCCTAATTGACAGCCAGTCTAGCCAATATTGGCATAATAATCTCTGGGCACCTTAACTAATTCAATAACAATATTCATCATCACAGCATTTTAGGACTCCCACACTGGTAGAAAAACGAATGGAAGACTAAATTTGGAGCCCCTGGTTACATTTTTTATTTTTTTTTTATCTAATTCTCTTTTCATTTTCCTGGGGCTACAAAGCAAAAAGTGGGCATCAGGAGATGTATGAGCCATACCGAGGATTACTCATGTGCGTATGATGTAACAAACCCCCTCGTTGTGCCATATGTTGCCGCAGAGTCACACTTCGCCAGGAGGATCCCCGGCGATCCGAGTCCGCATTATTTGCACCGTTCGTGATATACAACACCGGCTCACTTCACTTCCTGAGCTGATGTTTCCTGACATATGTCACTTTCCCTGTTGTCACTGGAAATAAGATTAATGTTGTAAGGAAGATGATTACTAATTGTAATATATAGCCTATACTAAAAAATGAGTGATATTAATAATCAACAGTGTAACACATATCAAGAAAACCAGTGGAGCAAAAAAAAAAAAAGTTTAATGCAAATTAACATCTTTAAATAGATTCTATGATTCTATAGAATTGTAATTGACTTAAAGGGAACGTCATAGTACTTTTCCAGCAGATCTCCCCTCACATACCTCTTATACATACATACCTTAAAGTGATTGTAAACCTCAAATGAAAAATGAACAAAGCATATCTCTCTATAGTGTGTACTTACCTCAATCCAAAGCACCTAGTGTGCTTCCTATCTGCTCTCTCTTCCCTCTGCTATCTGTATGAGTCACTTCTTACAGGTTATGCTGACACCACAGAAATCCGAGGGATGACCCCACCCCCTCTCCAGCACACAGACAGTAATTGACAGCCTCAGCTGTGCATGTTTTCCTATAAGATTGTGTAGGGGTGTCAATTCCCTCCACTCGCATCTCAGATTACACTCAGCTCCCTGCTCTGTATTGTGCAGTATGTGACATCAAATCAATGTCCCCTGAGCTCCCCTCCCTGCTGCAGCTTAGAGATGCTGTGTAAAAAATGTTCGCTTTAGGAGGCTGTGGAGGTGAGAGGGCTTTGGATATAACAGCCAAATTATGCAGGGGAATTGGTTTCATGTCTGTGTGGTGCTCGCCCCGCAAGGGCTGCTGAGTTGTGTCTCCTTCCACTAATGTAACAGCAACAGTCTAGAGCAGGGATATGCAATTAGCGGACCTCCAGCTGTTGCAGAGCTGCAAGTCCCATGAGGCATAGCAAGACTCTGACAGCCACAAGCATGACACCCAGAGGCAGAGGCATTATGAGACTTGTAGTTTTGTAACAGCTGGAGGTCCGCTGATTGCATATCCCTGCTCTAGGGGTTGCCATTTTTATGTTTATTGCAGATTAACCTGGATGGGGTATAGGAAAGTTGTGGGATAATCCAGGACATTGAACAGGAATGTGAGGACACTCTTCCTTTTGCAGCTACTTACTAAACAGTCCTTTGAGCAGTAGGACATAAAGTGGACAGCACTGGGACACCATTAGCAATGTCCCAGGCTAGGCAAGCTTCAAACTTAGTGCACCAGAGGTTAACAGCAGCAACAGTCACTAGGATCCCTCTCTCAGGTCTGTATTTATAGTATCCCTAGGACTATGATCCTCCCTCCAGACTTCAGATAGTTTTCTCTGTGGAGCCTCCAGACCGTTTCCCTAGTGAAACCCCCTCAACCAGCTCTCAAAGATCTAGCAGCAGAATAGGCCCATCAGCTATGCACAGCTGGGATCTCGATAACACAGGCAGGATCTTCAGCTGGACTGCCAGGAAGGGCAGTAGCCCTTCTGGCTGGGAACCAGGGGCGGACTGACCATTAAGCCACTCGGGCACTGCCCGAGGGCCGTGAGCCACTAGGGGGCCCCATCAGGGTTGCCAGCCTCAGTAATACCAGGGACAGTATGTATAAATCTGTGTTTTTTTTACATCTGTCTGTGTATACTGTGTGTACATGTATGTGTATACTGTGTGATTGTATACTGTGTGTGTGTATACTGTGTGGCCCCATAATCTCTGATTGCCTGGGGGCCCCATAATCTCCTATTGCCTGGGGGCCCCATGAGTTATTAGTCCGCCCCTACTGGGAACTTCTCCTTCTGGGGAGGAACACTGCTCTCTGAGGCTCCAAACTTTGTACACTTCCCAACCACAATCTGGGCACACCTCCCCAGAGATTGGATTGTAGCTGCATAAATATTCAGGCTGCTCATTTGACTCTCCCACCCTCTACATTCCGAAAACTTCCAGAAGATAAGGGGAAGCAATCAAACTCACAGCCTGCAGAGCCTAGAGCAGCCAAAAGCAATCATGTGCTGCTCTGCTGATTACAGGAAAGCCACAGAGCTGAAATTAGCCTAGCCAAATCTAGCAACCTATTTGGGAGAATGCTACATCTCTGTATTACCTGAGGCTAATCACTTCACTGGGTATACGTAAGGGTTTACGATCACTTTAAATCCAGCAATTTTTTGGCTGGTCACATTATGTCTTAATTTCTTTTTTCCTCTTCTGCTTGTGGAAGGCATTCTTCAAAAGCTGTGTGATGTCATTGTATGGCAATCAAACACTATGTTCTGCCATTTTTTCATTGTCCAATCATCAGGTTGGGGGGGTGGGTTCTGATGATCAAGATGTATCGCTTAACTTTTTCCTGACTGCATAACAAATACATGTGGTGGCAGGTAGAGTGGGCTTTAACGATCAGTCACTGCACTTATGATTCCACAATGGTCCAAGGTTGTTGCCAACAGATCTTGGTCATGGCTTCTGGTTGGGAGCCAGTGAAACCAATCAAATGACCGCTATGGGAGGTGGGAATGTGCCATGATCAGGCAGCCGCTCTGCCTGTCTGCACTAAGAGCCCTTTCACACTGGGGTGGTTTGCAGGCGTTATTGCGCTAAAAATACCGCCTGCAAACTGACCCAAAACAGCCGCTACTGTTTGTTCAGTGTGAAAGCCCGAGGGCTTTCACACTGAAGCGGTGCGCTGGCAGGAGAAGAAAAAAACTCCTGCAAGCCCCATCTTTGGAGCGGTGAAGGAGCGGTGTATCCACCGCTCCTAAACCGCTCCTGCCCATTGAAATCAATGGGGCAGCGCGGCTATACCGCGGCAATACCGCGGCTATAGCCGCGCTATGCGAGCGGTTTTAACCCTTTTTCGGCCGCCAGCGGGGGTTAAAACCGCACTGCTAGCGGCCGAATACCGCCGCAAAAACGACGGTAAAGCAGCGCTAAAAATAGCGCTGTTTTACCGCCGACGCCCCCACCGCCCCAGTGTGAAAGCAGCTAAAGCCCACATTTTCTCCCCATTTAACACAATTTAATCTGCTTATACTTTGCCTTTCCTGGCTTCTCTTTTCCCCCTTAATCAACAAACGAATGCATTTATTAAATCAAATCTTCCTGTTTTCATTACTTACCTTATTTTAGACTTGGTGAGATCAGATGATGTGGTGATGCCCATATGTGATGCTGGTAAAAAACAAACAAAATTTACCAGCTCATTTACTAGCTAGTCTGCAACAAAATCAAATTGTCCCCGTCTAACAGTTCACGTTAAAAACAAGAGGTTTAGTAGCACACATTTGCAAACGTATGTGTAAGCCGCAGTGGCTATGTCAAGGCACCCCAGTGTATTGTGGTCCTAACTTTATCATTTTAAGAGTCTCCCAAGTAAAAGCACATTGTGCGTTCCTGTACCTTTATGGACGGGTGGGCTCCCTCCAGGCAAACCTGCCTTTAATCTATCCACTGCTATATATGTGCTCCAACTTGGGAGGATCTCAAAATTATAGCGTTAGGACCACAGTACACTGGAGTGCCTTGAAGTGGCCACTGTGGCTTACACTGTGCAACTAAACCCCTCGTTTTTAACATCAACCATTAGACAGGGTCTTTTTTATTTGCAGGCTAGCTGGTAAGTGAGCTGAGGATTTTGGTTTGCTTTTGATGTGCGTTGCCTGTGCTCCTTACTGCAAAGGCTAGTTTTAGATTCGGTGCTTGCTATTTTTTTTAGCCCTATGTGATGCTGGTCCTGCACGATTGAAAGAACTGAAATCTGATAAACATCCTCCAGCCAGGAAATAAGGCAGGCTCTATAGTGCCCTGAAAAAGTATTCATACCCCTTGAAATTTTCCACATGTATTTTAAATGTAAATGTATTTTATTGGGATTTTATGTGATAGACCAACACAAAGTGGCACATAATTGTGAAGTGGAAGGAAAATGATAAATTATTTTCAATTTTTTTTTACAAATACATATGTGAAAAGTGTGGTGTGCATTTGTATGGCGCCCCCCTGAGTCAATACTTTGTAGAACCGCCTTTCACTGCAATTACAGTTGCAAGTCTTTTTGGGGATGTCTCTACCAGCTTTGCACATCTAGAGAGAGACATTTCTGCCCATTCTTCTTTGCAAAATAGTTCAAGCTCTGTCAGATTGGATGGAGAGTGTCTGTGAACAGGCACTTTTTCAAGGCACTGTATCTGACTTGCTGCCATGTCCAATGTACACTGTGAGGAGTTCACAATGACTGCCCACTTTAATCCTCCGTAAATCAGCATTTGAGGAAAAAGGAATAACAATGTAAGAAAATAAAGTGCGACCCGGAGGAAAATCTAGACAGAGGGTCGGCATGACTATGGGAGGAACAGGTCGGCAAGGGTTAAGTTTTGACTGAGTTAGTTGGGGGAAAAAGGGTAGCTTACCTTATTGGAGGAGCAGGTCAGGTGTGTGGGTGGAGCAGGAAAAGGTTGGGATGTTGCACAGGCTGTTGGGAAATCATTCCAGAATTTTCCCTGTTGGTAGAAGTTCTGTCGGCCCCTGCGGAGAGAAATACAGGCAGGATGAGCGATTTGGAGGCCTTGTGGAACCAGGTCAGGGCTGCATCCTCTACACGGGGTCCTCAGTGGCTCCAGCAACAATTATTAGGCATGTTAGGGGGGTCGGGGGTTGATCCCTCTCCTCCTGGATCTCCCCCTTCATCTAAGCGCGCTAGGAGGGTTCGCCCTCCTGAGCGCTTGAGCCCTTCACATACCCCCCGGGTCCGGCGGCCGCATGGGAGCTCCACACGGAACCCTTCAGTGTCCCCTGCTAGGCCATCAGCTTCTGGCCACAGCGGAGGGCCTGGGAGGAATCCCCAGCATCGGCGGGACCTGCGGGAGGGGGGGCCGCTGCGCTCTCTTCCCCCCTCCTCCCCCTCTACAGTGATACAGGATGTCACGGCCGGCTCTCCTGCTGATGTGCCTAGCAGGAGGCCGGCTCGGCGAGGGACACAGTCGGCTGCAGGGAGGGGCGGGAGCCCTGTCCCTTCTGGATCGGTGGGCAGAGCGGACCGTGTGAGCCAGGAGGTCCGGTACCTGCGCTCGTCGGCAGCGTCATCTGGAGGATCAGCTCCCTCTCCTGTGGCTGGAGCGTCGGCTCGGCGTGGGAAGGCTGGAGAAACAGGCAGCAGAAGGCAGTTGGCGCCCTCTGCTGCTTCTACACAGACATTGCAGCCATCTTCAAGCAGAGATAGAGTGACAGCTGCACGGGGGAGTGGCCAAGCTCAATTAAAGGGCCGGCGACCCCCTTCCACGGTTGGGGGTGCACGCGGACCCCGCAGCTGTCAGATGGAGGCGGAGGAAGATGAGGGTACGCCGGGGCGTGCTGAGCCAGAGGAATCGAGGGGAAGGACGCCTGCGGCACAGTCGGTGCGTGAGTCATCAGCAGAATCCGGCGAGGTGTCCAGCGATGACGGCGATGGGCGATCACCGGCCATGCGCCCTACCGTGCAGAGTCAGCTGGGATCCGGAAGTGCGGCTGCTCGGGATTCGGTGCGCAGGCAGCCTGGTGAGTCCAATTTTGTTTCTGCTACTTTTGTAGGGCAAGGTGTTGGGTTCACGGAGGGTGGACAGGGGGGGTCACGGGGCAGGGAGCAAGCGGGTCAGATGGGGAGGGAACCTGGTGTGGCGGGTTTGGCGGAATTTTTTGCGGGTTTTCGGGAATTGTTGGACCGTTGCGCCCCGCCTGGGCCTTCCGGACCAGTAACAGGGCCGACGGGGGCGTGGGTCCCTGCCGTGACCACGTCGGATGGATTGGGCTGTGATGCCCCTGTTGCGTGTAGTTCTACGCTGCCGCCGGCGGTGAGCATGGCGTCCCAGCGGGAAGGACAAACGGATACGGAAATCCCATTATCCTCAGCTGTAGTTGAGTCTGCTTCTCAGACGGCGAGGGTCAGTGGCACGGAGTCGCGTAAGGCTAAGGAGTCGGGGGACGATGGGGTTCGTTTGGGTGATAGAGCACACGGTGAGGTTTATGTATGCTTCGAGGGTCCGTTAGGGGTACACCTCAAGCCCGAAGTTAGGGAGAGGATTTGGCGGGGGGAATACGTGGAGATATTCTCCCTTTTGCCGCTGGAGAAGTTTAACATAGATAAAGGAAAAGCAGATGAGAGTAAAAAGGAGGAGGAGGAGAGGCGGCGTTGGCGGCTTATCCCTAGGACATTTTCTAATTGGCTGCAAGCCTTTGCGATATTGGCCAGCGTCATAGGTGAAAAGGAGCCGGAGAATTGTTCTCCGCTTTTTTGCTATTTAGACGCTATTGGGGAGGCTTATAGGGTATATGGAGGACTGGCATGGCTTCGCTATGACGAACAGTTTCGTCAGCGGAAAGCTGTCAGGCCTCAGCTAAGATGGGACCATAAGGATATTGGGCTTTGGATGAAGCTCATGGTGCAGGCTCGGGCTTCGGGCCAGCCCTTTCCAGGAGGGGCCGGCGGTTCAGGCACTGGGCAGCCGGCCTCACAACGAAAAAACTACTGTTGGCAGTTCAACGAGGGAGCGTGCCGTTTTGGCGCGACCTGTCGGTTCCGTCACGAGTGCTCCGGATGCGGAGGCTCTCACGGTTTTGCCAAATGCTTTAAGAAGGGGAAGCTGCAATCTAGTGAGTCCGTTTCAAAAAGGGAGGACGCCGGTAAATCTGTCCGAGATGCTGCCGTACCTAAGTAGGTATCCCAGGACGGAGGCGGCGGTTTTTCTTGCCGAGGGCTTTGCATATGGTTTTCGCATTCCCTGTTCGCTACCCTTGTCTGGGGATTCTATGCCCAGGAATCTGAAATCTACTTCTCAGTTTCCTCAGGTGGTGACGGATAAGTTAGCTAAGGAGGTGGAGATGGGTAGAATGGCTGGCCCGTTCGATCGCCCACCCATACATGGGTTGCATGTGTCTCCTTTGGGGGTGGTACCTAAGAAGGAACCACATAAATTTCGGCTGATTCATCACTTGTCGTATCCTAAGGGATCTTCGGTAAATGATGCGATTGAGCCTGATTTGACGTCGGTGTCCTATACGTCGTTTGATACGGCCGTTAGTTGGGTTCAGAGATATGGACAGGGGGCATTATTGGCTAAGATGGACATTGAGTCCGCTTTTCGTTTATTACCGGTTCACCCGGATAGCCAGCCGTTGCTGGGTTGTTTTTGGGGTGGACAGTTTTTCGTTGACCGTTGTCTTCCCATGGGTTGTTCTATTTCTTGTTCTTACTTTGAGACATTTAATACCTTTGTTGAATGGGTGGTTCGGGAAGAGTCACAAGTGCGCTCGGTTCTGCACTACCTTGATGATTTTCTTTGTATTGGCCCCCCGAAATCCACGGTTTGTTCGGTCTTGTTACGAACATTGGAAAGTGTGGCGCGGCGTTTCGGGATTCCTCTCGCGCCGGAAAAGACGGAAGGGCCGTCGACTGAGATGCAATTCTTGGGTATCATTATTGATACACAGGCAATGGAGTGTCGCTTGCCGACGGCTAAATTGGAGGACTTGCGATTGTTGGTGAGGGCGGCCCTACAGGCGAAGAAAATTAGGCTGAAACAATTACAGTCTTTGCTAGGGAAGCTTAATTTCGCCTGCCGCATCATGCCGATGGGGCGCATTTTTTGCCGTCGCCTGAGTGCCGCTACTTCTGGGGTACGAATGCCACATCATTTTATTCGGCTTTCGGCCGAACACAAGGCAGATCTGCGGGTATGGGAGGAGTTTCTGGCCACCTATAACGGGAGGTCCTTGTGGATGGCCCCGGTGGTGTCGGCCTTTGATTTCGATTTATACACGGATGCAGCGGGCAGTTTGGGCTTTGGGGCGTACTGTCAAGGGGCGTGGTGTGCGGAGGCGTGGCCGGAGGAGTGGCGTGTCGCGGGCTTCTTGAGTAATCTGGTGCTATTGGAGTTTTTCCCGATTGTGGTGGCATTGGACATCTGGGGGTCTCGCTTTCAAAATCGGCGAGTTTGTTTTCACTGTGATAACATGGGGGTGGTGGCTGTTGTGTCTAGTCTGTCTGCCTCGTCTCCGCCCGTAGTGCGTTTATTACGTTTTTTGGTCCTTCGTTGTTTGAGTTTGAATTGTTTTGTAAAAGCTGTGCATGTACCGGGTGTGGAGAATTCCATTGCTGATGCCTTGTCTCGTTTTCAGTGGGACAGGTTCCGGAAGCTGGCGCCGGCGGCGGAGCAGAGGTCGGTTCCTTGTCCCAGGCATCTGTGGAGACTGGCATTGGAATAGCTGGTGGCTTGGTACAGCGTTCGGTGAGTGCGGGAACATGGGCGGCTTACTCTTCGGTTTGGCGGGAATGGGACGAACTGGTAAGTTCTGTAGGGGGTTGTGTTTCGGATCAGGACAGGCTTTCACTGTTATTGTACGTGATTGGGATGCAGTTTTCCAAGGGAGAGTCGGTGTCAAAAATGAACCGGAGATTGGCTGCGTTGGCTTTTCTTTATAAGCTACAAGGCCTGCGGGATATTACCAAGGAGTTTATGGTGCGTCAGGCCATGAAGGGTTTCCGGCGCGGACGCGTGGTAAGAGACACCAGGCGCCCAGTGTCCTTTGGGCTGCTACAAGATATGGTGGGAATCTTGCCCAGGGTTTGTTCCTCGCCTTATGAGGTTCAACTGTTTACGGCAGCTTTTTCTTTGGCTTTCTTTGGAGCCTTGAGTATTGGGGAGCTGGTGAGCAAAAATAAACGCGGTGTGGGGGGTTTGTTGTTTTCGGAGGTACAGATCAATACGGATAGCGTTCAGCTCCTTATCAGTAGATCAAAAACTGATCAATTGGGCAAAGGGGTTTATGTGACGTTATTTAAGGTGCTTCCGGAGGCAGTGTGTCCGGTACGTTCTGTTCAGCGCTTCGCTCAGGTTCGGAAGGGCGTGCAAGGGCCTTTTTTACAGCACGAGGATGGTTCATCCTTGTCGCGTTTCCAGTTCGTGGCAATTTTTAAGCGCTGCTTGTTGACGGTTGGAATGCCAGCCGCTCAATTTAATACTCATTCTTTTAGGGTAGGGGCAGCTACGGAGGCAGCTCGTTGGGGTTTGAGTCCACAGATGGTTATGCGCATAGGGAGGTGGGAATCTGATCGTTTTAAAATTTATGTACGTCCGCACATGCTATAATGTTTTTTCATGATGTTATTGATCTGTTGGAGTTATGTTTTGGGCTATATGTTTTCTTTGGTTGTCTGTTACAGGTTTTCCTCAAGGCCTGGTGTGGATTCTGGGCGACTCTTATGTCTTCTGGGGGGCGATCAGAGCAGATGCGCGGCCCGAAGGGAGACAGCTTGGAGTTCCCCGGAGTGAAGCAGTATGCAAATGGTTGGGGGTTAGAGGCATGATGTGGGGACGGGTTCTTCCGGAATTCCACTATTATTCTAGAGTGGACAGGCCCCCTGATGTATTGGTGCTCTCCGTGGGAGGGAATGATATGGGGGTCCGGGCAGCTAGGGACATTGTTAGGGATGTAAAGTTTGACATTCTGCGACTGATGCGGGACTTCCCTGGGGTCATCATAGTGTGGTCCGACATAGTGGCACGACACACTTGGCGACATGCGCGTTCCGTTGAACGCTTGAATAAAGCACGGATAAAGGCCAACAGGGAGATTGGGCGTTTTGTGTCTCGCCTTGGGGGTGTG
Source organism: Aquarana catesbeiana (assembly GCF_042186555.1). Classification (NCBI taxonomy): domain Eukaryota; kingdom Metazoa; phylum Chordata; class Amphibia; order Anura; family Ranidae; genus Aquarana; species Aquarana catesbeiana. Next base: position 380,549,190 of record NC_133329.1, on the reverse strand, counting down.
GTGGTTCGCCATCGGGATATAGAAGATCTATCTATTAGGTATTGGAGGGATGACGGTGTACATCTGAATGCGGTTGGAACCGACTTTTGGTTTTTAGGATTGCAGGAAGGGGTGCAGAGGGCTCTGCAGGTGTGGAGGGACTCGCTTTAGTGAGGTGTCACTCAAGCTCGCATGGCGGGTCAGGGGGTCTTTGGGGGGTCAAGAATTGAAACAGTTTATTAAATTTTGGGGGACCCATACAGGGTATGGGATCCCACCTTGGTTTGTTGTTGGTGGTTCTCCCAGGACTTAGGTCCCAAGGGAAAGAGAAATTTGGAAAGTCGCAAGGTCCTCGAGCCGGCTGGGGCACAGCTGAGGTCCACAGTGGTTATTGAGTAAAATGGGACCCCAAAGACCCCTTCCTGGTGTTAAGAATTGTTATGTTTATGGTTATATTTATTTTGGTTAATAAAAGGCTGTTGTGGCCATTAAAACCCATGTCACGCAGCGTTGTGTGGTTATTATAGATGTAAGATAAGTGTAAGACCGCAGTTGACGAATCCTATAGTCAAGTGCGACCCGGAGGAAAATCTAGACAGAGGGTCGGCATGACTATGGGAGGAACAGGTCGGCAAGGGTTAAGTTTTGACTGAGTTAGTTGGGGGAAAAAGGGTAGCTTACCTTATTGGAGGAGCAGGTCAGGTGTGTGGGTGGAGCAGGAAAAGGTTGGGATGTTGCACAGGCTGTTGGGAAATCATTCCAGAATTTTCCCTGTTGGTAGAAGTTCCCTCCCTCCCGCCCTACATTTGGTTATGGGTTTTTTCTATATATAAAAAAAAAAAAAAAAAATTTTTAAAAACTATAAAAAAAAAAAAAAAAAAAAAAAGAAGAAAAAAATGAATAAATATATATTTATGGTTTTCTTGAAAAATTTGTCACAACAGCTGGCGGGTCAGGGGGTCTTTGGGGGGTCAAGAATTGAAACAGTTTATTAAATTTTGGGGGACCCATACAGGGTATGGGATCCCACCTTGGTTTGTTGTTGGTGGTTCTCCCAGGACTTAGGTCCCAAGGGAAAGAGAAATTTGGAAAGTCGCAAGGTCCTCGAGCCGGCTGGGGCACAGCTGAGGTCCACAGTGGTTATTGAGTAAAATGGGACCCCAAAGACCCCTTCCTGGTGTTAAGAATTGTTATGTTTATGGTTATATTTATTTTGGTTAATAAAAGGCTGTTGTGGCCATTAAAACCCATGTCACGCAGCGTTGTGTGGTTATTATAGATGTAAGATAAGTGTAAGACCGCAGTTGACGAATCCTATAGTCAAGATTAACTGCATTGCATAGTATTGTGAACTTAACAAATTGACTTGCTGAGAGAACAAACCGCATTACTAAACCACTGTTCCTTCCTTATTTAGTCACAGCCTTGACCAAACTGTATTACTTTGACTGCTTTAAAAAAACAAAAAGGTCACGGGCTTGCATGGAGTCCAACAGGTTTGCCTGGACTTGAACACTAGATGAACAGAATTACAAATTATTAGGTAGGTGAGTTTTCCACAGCATTTAGCTGTCAGGCGTGTTAGCATTTGGGAACTGCTTTCTGGTATTATTGGACTGTGACTCCACTATTGTGATGTGGATTCCCCCCCAATGACCAAATTACTTCACCGGGCCCCACACAAGTGAAAGGATGACGTCCTTTACACCTGCCTGTCCTGACACTGACTGCAGAGACAGTTTTAGGGGGAACGGCTGATTTCCCTCCACCAGCTCTTCACCCCACACTTCTTCACCATTTCAACCCAAAGGCAAAGAGGAGAGCCACTGCGTATATGACACAAGGCTTTGTACACCGTGGTTCCAGGCCATGTCCCTAGGACCAGTTCCGTTCTGCAGAGGGGTCTTTAATAGGGACCCAACCACTCAGTGAGGTTCATCCTGTGCCAGTCCACCCTACCTACAGAACCTATATCACTGGCCACCACCGCTCCCCCTCCTGAGCTGGCTACTCTAGTCCTGCCCTTAACTTTTCACTCTTCACCACCCTGAAAGTTAACCTGAACATTTATATTTTTTTCCCAGGTTATGTTTACTGTAGAAGCACACACTCTGACTCTTCATCAAAAATCAGACCAGGTGTTACTTATTCAGAACTACTTTTACTTATACTTTACACACAGTCCTCTAATTATTCACAAAAATGTGTAACATCCAGAAAAAAAATGTCATTATCCATTCTCCGTTTTTTTTTTCAGTGCTGTGGCTGTGGTACCTTTTGTTGTGCTCTTTCCCAATAAGTGAATAATAAAGGTGTAACTGTCCTGCTATGGGGTTACCACACTCTTGGTGCAATGATTACATCTCCATGTGAATGGTCCTAATTCTAACTCCCAAGAGACTACGAGGCACCACCTCCTCCTTCATATATCCCTTCTGAACAGGAAGTGACACATGGAGGGGGAAGGAACACAGCATATCATTAAGCCCTAAGTGAACAATCATTAATCCTTTAGTATTACAAATAACGTTTAGGTACCTGCCTGGAAGGGGGGGGGGGGTCTTCATTACAAGGCCACCAGTGCAGGTGTGTAAGGTAGCACTGGACCTTTAGTGTGGATTTCTTAGTGGCTGCTTAACTCAAGGATGGAACCAAGGCCTATTGGTCTCTTTGGAGTAAGAAGGTTGTGATTGCAGGTGAGTAACAGCGTAAGGAAATGTCACAACAACTTTTGTAACATGGTTATTTGGAAACAGAAAATATTCAATGTGTTTTGGGATTAAACCATTTCTTCAGGGCTACAGCTGTGGGTTAATGCATATGTTAGTACAGTAGAACCAAGTGGGAATGTCACCAAAAGAGCTGAGCTATAAGTTTTGCATGCTGAGCATCTTGGTGCGTTCCAGGGTCGATCACAACAACAGCTGGTAAGAGCTACAAACACTTTAGCATGTAAGACAAACTACATATGTGTAGCACTCTCTAGTGTGTGCTACTAGAATTGGAGTTGGCAAATTATAGTCTGGCCCAGGGATAAATCTGAGTCACTGAATTTGGGTCAGGGTTATTAGAGGCCAGGGCTGGATGACTCATCCTGGCAGCTCTCTGGTGCCTCCTCCTGTTTCTAGAATGTTGGAGAAAGTTCTGGAAGATAGTGGGCGGAAGCTAGAAGGGGTTGTCTTGAATATTTAGGGTCCCTCAGCCAGTCCCCAGGTTGGGGGCCTGGCAGGGAGCTAAGGAGCCCTTAAATAGACATGAGCCATGCCAGCAGAGGAGTCAGTGGAAGATGGAGAAGCAGTGCTGAGGAGAGGCTGTCGGTGGCCCCTGAGGCACCCATGCTGGGGAGGACTTCACCTCGGGTTGGAGCTCGGGAGGCTGACCACCACAGGAGGCAGTTGGAGGGACCCTAACCGGAGAGGCAGCAGAGAGAGCAAGGAGAGACAGTGAGTAGATCAGCACGGTGCAGGGACAGACAAGGGGAGAGACTGCCAGTTGTAACAGTGCTCTCTTGTAGACAGGGGTGTGCTAAGTCTTCATCCAACCTTGCCCTGGGAAGTCTCCATGTTTATGCCAGTCAGGAGGACTAGGAAGAGAAAGGAGTCAGGTGGGCTGGTGGCAGCCAGGCAGGGTAGCATTTCTGCAAGCAGTAGAACTGGGATCAGTGTCTATGGAGGCAGAAAGTTATGTGAGATGCTGTTTAGTCCACATGTGCTATTTTACCAAGGGTCTGCAAGTTCCTACCCTGCAATGAGCTGTTGCTGAACTAACTAAAGCCTGTTAGTTCCCACAGGGGTGAACCAGCAGGAGCTGTACAAGGGAACCAAGCTTGTGCAGGTGGAAGGAAAAAGAGGAATATATAAATAGGGAGGAAGTTGTCCCTGGTTTTGATTGTTGGACATTTTCAAGTTGGGCTTCTCTTAATCCCTTATCCCATCCAAGTTATCATCCCCTGATGATGCCGGAACCACAGGGACAGGCACACACGTTACAGGACTTCAGCTCTTTATACAAGTGTCCTGAAATTTTGTGTCCCTGGGCGTTTCACATTTCTGCAAATTGTATTTTTTGGTCCTTAAATGCCTCCTATGGTTACCTGCAGTCCTTGGCTTGTTGTGGCAGTTGTAGAACCATTGAATCTCAGTTGATTGCAGCTTTTATATACTTGTCCTAGATCCTGGGAAGATTTATGCTTTAAGTGGACAGCATCCAACTAAAAAAGCCCAGATTGAGGACAAAACATGTTTGGAACCACATCAAACTTGCTGTATCCATAAGGACTGTACTATATGTACTTGCTGTGATATTGTTTTTAGATTTTTTTTTAACTGTTAAAATAATATGTCTTTCTTTTAATCATTTTCTCGGATCTATTTCCTAATACAAGCACCCTAAAAATCCCATACATACTCCAATATTAAAAAAAAAGAAAAAGAAACAAGCCAAAGGACTGATCCATGTGTCTGGATTCAAGAGGGAAATGCTGAATGACTGGCTGTGCAGCAGTGGGGAACCCTCGCATCAGCAACTCCTATGGGGGGTAGAGCTACATATGTATTTTATGCCTTTACCAATTTAACGGATGTTCAGTTTTAAATTGGCTTGAGCTAAGGGGGATATGGTAGCACTTGGTATAATGCACAGCACATTGTGGGGTTGATTTACTAAAGGGAAATCTTGGCACTTGTAGTGCAAATTGGAATTGCCTTTAGTAAATAACCCCCTATGTCAGACTCACCTGTTAGTTGGCCTTTCCCCAGAGATGACAAATCCATGGTCCGTCTTGCTGCCGACTATTTTTTCGGACTTGCATCCGCTTTCTTTGGCCATTGGGTGGCCATTATGTAGCCATTGGTGCTGTAACTTCTGCACGTGTGCTCTGGAATGAATCCGGTACTCAACTAAACTCTTATTGATGCAGAGAGTCTACACTCTACTGTAATGTCAGTGCACAAAAATGGAAAATGCAAGGACCAAGATGAAGCTGGGTTTTTTTGGCAGAAAAGATACACAAAGGCTCTAATAAAAAACTCAACCCCCTGGCAATTTTCTTCCGTAACTTTACAATTCTACTTTAATTTCCAGTTTTGACTGAGGATGCTTTAAAAAAAAAAAAAACGCATAATTATTTCTATAACGTGTGTATCACAAGATGATGAGTCAGCCTCTGCAGGAAAAATAAAAAGGGTGTAAGTGTTCTGTAGTGTAACATTTTATCCAAGGCTCAATATCATTGTTAATACAAGAGAGGTGGAGGTGGAGGCTTTGCCTCCAAGTCCTATTCAAGCTTAAATCTGCAGTTTATGATAGACATTAGGGAGCCTCGTAATAGATGACATCTCCTTTTTATATGTTACACCTTGAAGTAGACAACAGGGCTTTCAATCACCAGGTAACCTTGAAAATAGTGAGATACCAAATTGCTATCATGAATATTGTACAGCCACAGATATAACTCAGCCTACTCCCATTGTGCATGCTAATGGGGACAAATAAAACATCCGGGTGAGGTTAGAAGCAGCTGTGCATTCCTGTTCATTGCAACGCATCGCCAAACGCTGAATCATCAGTGGCTCATAACTGAGATTTAAAGGAAAATACAGTTTCATTAAGGAAGATAAACCACATTTAATTACTTGACAAGTCATTCCATAAGTTATTGTCGGTTACAAATTGCCATTTCATATCAGTCTTCACCCAGCTATCATTTTTCTGTAATTGGCTGTCACTCTGCTACTGTATAGTTGCAGTTTAAACCAGAAGTATCAGCCAAGTATGATCTTAGTTGCATGGTTATGTTGGTCTAGTTAGGACCAATGCAAGTATGCACATCTCATACCTGACGGACCACCGTGGATGCTCAAAGCACTGTAGTAGTTGCAATATTACACTGATTTTGCACTTTTCCAGGTCCTGTGCCAAACGGCATACTGACCACATGGTTTTGCTCACTCTGCATTGAAAATTATTGTACTTTAGACATGTGCAGTTTGTTCATTTCCGAATCGAAAATCAGACAAATTTTCTGTTATTCAGGCATTCGGATGTATCCAAATTCCTGAATTACAATAGTAACAAATTTAAAAGAATCAAAAAAAAAAAAATAATAATGAAACGAAAATTTCAGACGAAAGTTGGGTAGTTTTCAGATCGAATTCAGATCTGAAAACTAGAGAAGAGAATGAAATAGAATAGAAAATAAAGGAATAGAATAGAAAAGAATAGAAAATAAAAGAGAAGACTAAAATAGAGCAAAACAGAACAGAATACAAAATAAAAGAATAGAAAAAAAAATAGAATAGAATAGAATTAAGGAAAAAAACAATAGAAAAGAATAAAATAGAAAGAATATAACCTGCTTCTGAAATTCAAATTCTGAATAGAATAAATTCAAAATCGAATAGAACAGAAGAGAATAGATTAGAATAAAATAGAATAGAATAGCAAATAAAAGAATAGAATAGTATTGAAAACAAAAACAAAATAGAATAGACTACAAAATAAATAATAGAATAGAAAAAAACAATAGAATAGAAGAGAATAAAATAGAAAGAATATATCCTCCCTCCTAGATTGTAAGCTCTAACGAGCAGGGCCCTCTGATTCCTCCTGTATTGAATTGAATTGTATTGTACTTGTACTGTCTGCCCTAATGTTGTAAAGTGCTGCGTAAACTGTCGGCGCTATATAAATCCTGTATAATAATAATAATAATAATAACCTTCTTCAGAAAGACTGGGATCAGGAACAAGGGGAGCAGATAAGAGGCAGCAGGGTACAGGATGCAGAGCAAGAGCAAGATCAGGGTCAGGATCAGAAGAAATGGTGCATAGTATCTGGAAGTAAAGCAAAATACTGAAGAGAAGTGTAGTAGTTGAGGTGGGACTAAATACCCTCCAGCAGCCGGCATCCTATACCTACATACTTTTGGTAATAGGTATCCCTCATTCCCATTTCAGAAAGTTGGGAGGTATGTATGATAAGTAATATACTCTAGTATATATGATGAGTAATATACTGTATAAGTAATATACTGACAAATGTGGCTTCCCACCAAGCCTACTGTAGAAGCATAAAAGCACTGGGTGATCTGCATGGAACAGACAGGTAGTTTTTACCGTATGATATTATCTTTTTACAATGAACATGTGACCAGTAATATGGTTCTTAGAAAAATACAAGAGATAAATTGGAAATATTTAGGCACATGAATCAAATACAATAGATGTCAAATAGATTAAAAGTATGTTTTTATTGCTCAATATAGAGAGAAAAATCCCTACACATTACAAAGTAGGTTAAACCATCATTATATCATCATATAATGCATAACATCATTTAATGTATAGTGTGATATCTTCACACACAGTAACAATACCCCAACCACTAGTGAGAAAATATAGCCATATATCTCTTTCAAATCATATTCTTATCCTCTGCAAATGTAATTGTTCACCCAACATGTTTCCTGGAACACTGTCTACTTTTTCAAGTACTCATGTGCAGCTTATTAGTGGTATCTTACAGAGAAAATACATGATACAAATTAATAACGTGTACACAGCACCAGGAGCGGCCGCTCCATAAGGGGCGCCGCCCCCCCCTAGTTTGCATGTGGGGCGCCTAACTCATAGGATTCTTTTTTTAAGCAACATGATTAGAGCCAGAGGCTCTAATTAGCTTGAAAAGGCTGGGCACTGCGCCCCGAACTCACCCACTCGTGACACTAGCACAGCCTTTTTCAACCAGGGTGCCTTGAGGTTTCTTCAGGGGTACTTGGCAAAATGCATAAAAATTGCCTAAAAATGTATTCAAGCCAGCAGGTGGATCAAGCCTGCTTTTTAGTTACACAAAGCGATAGGTTTTTATTGTGCACCACTTCAACCTTTCAGCCACCGGCGTCCTAACAACCAGTGATGTCATGAATGTTGATAAGAAGGGTGTTGATCGCCTGCGCAGCATCCTTGTTTGACCCTCCCCTGCCCTCCCTCCTTCAACACTAGGGTCACATTAGCTGAGTGATGGAGAGAAACTGAGGGAGAGGAGAAATATTAGAATACTACTCGGTACTAGTATGGAAAAGTGTATTTGCTTTGGAAGAATAAATCACCTCTAAGGTTGGGTGTCCTACGTGTGTCGATGCTGCCGCATTATGTAAAACTATTAGAATAGTTTTCTACATTTTAGAATGGGGTGCCTTGAGACTGTCCATAATTTTAAAGGGTGCCTTGACTGAAAAAAAAAAGGTTGAGAGACACTGCACTAGTGAATGAATAATCACTATTGTCTTCCGGCTTCTCCTTCCGGCCAATCAGGACAGGAGAGGCGGATCAGGTTGGATGGGAGGAGAAGTCGAGGAAGTCATGAAGGGGCTGAGTGCGGACCTGGGGAGGGTTTGTTTGCTGCCCCCCCTCCCCCAAAAAAAGTTTAGCACCGGCTGCCTCTGCACAGTCCCCAGTATTTCATATGGCTCACAAAACATCTCTATCTCCATGATACACGCATCTCAACTAATAAAGTTATAAATGTTAAACCTTTGATCCATTCATAAAATCATAAGCAGGATTTTTTTTACTCACATAAAAACAATTACGTAATGACGAAACGCATTGACTGGAAATGACGTCATCACGCAGCACACCTAGTAGTGCCAATCTTCATACTAGTGATTTTAAAGGAGCTATTACTTTTGTTGTATTGTACACGTATCACAATGGAGGAATTGTGGGAAGTGAAGAAAGAGATTACCGTATTTGATGGATTAATTCACTATTTGGACTTTCCTATTTGGGCATCTTCAAATTTTCATGATTTCACAGTCATACCTTTTTGTCTATACCAATGAGCTGTGGATACTTCTGACATATGTACATTTTTATGTGATACCCCACAAAAGGGTAATAATTGCATTGGAGGAGTTCTAAATAGCTCCAATCTTTGAAGTATTTAGAATGTCTTCTTGATGGTCAATATTCGCAATGATATCTTGATATTTTTTTATAAAGTACAGTACTGACAGCTAAGAAGAAACAGAATCCCTATTGGCATATGAATATTTACCATAGATGCATTTTCAAGTCACGATTCCTTGTTTTCCTTGAGAAAATTACTCATTGGCCCTGAGCTATCCGCCGGATGTTGAAGCGAATTTCAAGTCTTTACTATTTTAAGCTCCAACTATTTATGTGGAAGTTATACATATAATAAAGTGGAAGTCTATGCTAAAACTAAAATCTCTGCCTCTATAGACACTACTCTGCATCTATAGACATCTAAAACTAACTTATCTAGTCCTGCAAAGAAAAAATTAGCATACCTACCTTTTTTTGCAGGTGATCCGCCCCAATCCCACGCTGAGCTGTCAGCCGTGGCTTCGCTGTGTAGGCGGGTGCAGAGGACACGTCTGACAACGCAAGCCCCATAGTAAGTCTATGGGTGATGTCACTTCCCATTCATTTCACAGCCGTTGTTGGCCGTGTCCTCTGCAGGGCTTTCGCCGCTGGAGATCGGGTCAGATCGGCTTCAGAAAAGGTATTTATACTCACTAGTGTTAGATCGTGAGTGTCTATAGATGCAGGGATTTTAGTTTTATCATGGGATTTCCACTTTAAGGTGGACTAGCTTCTTAATTTATAAGACTTACTGATGTATCAAAAGGTTGGTCATTATACAGTATATACCTTACTGTTTTTATATTTTGACACATGTGATTATAAAGTTTTGGGGTGGGTATGTGCCCTTTAGGCAATATTCATTTTTGCAAAATAAATAAAATCATTTTTGCAAATGAATAAAAGCTAGTTTTGAAATACTTACATGTGATGGCGACTGTGTAAATGTTTTTGAGTATATTCTATTCTAAAAGTAGGACTATAGGCAAAACTTTTTTTTTTTCATTTTGGATAGAGCAAGGAATGGTTCATTTTTTTTCGCCATCTGTGTCCTATTGCAGAGATTTCCATTCACTTCCTGTCTCATAGCCAAACAGGAAGTGAGAGGAAATCCCTGTAAATCAAGGGAATTTCTTGGGGACCCCCAGGTCACCAGAACTAGTGTCCCCATGGGAAGATTTCCCCTCTATTACTTTTCTGGGGACAACACAAAATTTGGGTAATCTTTTTAACTTTCACTTTCTATGATAATGGTAAACAGGATCAATAGAGAGGGGGAATCTCCATAAAGAGGGCACAGACAGCGATAAAAACTGGCAAGTGTTCTAATCCCTCTACACTCTACACTCAAAACTATAAAAAAAAGTTTTTCCTAGTTATACTTTAGTCCCCATCATTAACAAGTTTAGCTGGTGGGTTATCCCTGGATGATATCAATCTTTTTTCTTAGCATTCAAAATCTGTCAGAAGCTCTAAAGCTGACCATTGATGGAGCAATTTGTGATTGCAGGAAAGAAAATTAAAATTGCTTTATTCAGTGTTGATGGGGGAATCCCTCCCACAGAGCCATAGTGTTCACTCGGCGGGGGGGGGTTCAGGGGAAGCCGTCACTGCCAGGAGAACACAGTAATTACTGCCAGCGGCTATAATAGCTGCTAGCAATAATCACATGTAAAATCAGACAGGCTGGTTGTACTCAAATTGATTGATCGATCATCTTGGATGCATTCAGCCTGCCCATACATGGTTCGAATCTTGGCTGGTCGCTGCTGAACGGCCCTAAGGGGTTGATCCTTTGCATTGTGTAAGAAGGCTGTTTGATCCTGTCTTCTCTGATCCTCGCATTCTTTCACTGTCCCCAATCAGTCTCCAGATAGTACAGAGGGTAGGGGACAAGCTGCACATACTCAGTTTGGTGTGTATTGCTAGAGAGATTTTTCTTTATCTTGGGAGGGTGCATGTGATCAGCACAGGGCCAATCAGCACTGTCCAGAAAGAAGGTCGGGGCCATGCAGTCTTATAGGACTATGAGAGCAGTATGAAAACCTCCTACAAGCTTTAACTAGACACTGATAGAAGTAACAAGACTGCTATATACTGCTGATGAGAAAAGGTATTTAGCAGTTTATATTTACTAAAACGATTGCATTTCCATGTTCTGTGTACTGTGGGAGACCAGATATAGTGAATGCAGGCTCCTGGGTTTAGTAACACTTCAAGCACACATTCCCTTTAAATTTCCTGATTTCTTTTTTTTTTTTTTTTTTTCCCATTTTGTTATTGTCATTAAAGGTTGTGTTCAGAGCCAAGATATAAATAGAGAATTCTAAGCAGAAAACACTGAAAGGACCTGACTTCTAAACGGAGGAACAGAATTAAATATCCGAGGCTTTATAAGTACTACCCTTCGCAATCCGACCAATTGTGTGCTAAGCATAGAACCGGAGGAAGAATGAAAGATGATATAATTCTGCTATTATGCTACAATTATTTGTCTGAGGAACAACAGGCATGAAGATTATTTAGGGAGGAATATAGAATTATCCATGACATTGAAGAAAAACGGCATGATTATTTTCTGCCATATTTGTCGCTATTGAAAAAGAACAAGAGAATCTAAGTAGGATAATTGATTGCCATTTAGTAAGGCAAAAAACATGGGTATTTTCAGAAGCTACTGCTGCTACACAAACACATATGTATATGAATGTGTATATATGTGTGTGTGTGTGTGTGTGTGTATATATATATATATATATATATATATATATATATATATATATATATATATATATATACACATATATATATATACATATACACATATATATATATATATATATATATACACATATACATATATATATATATATATATATATATATATATATATATATATATACACACACACACACTATGCAAAAGTTTTAGGCAGGTGTGAAGAAATGCTGTAAAGTAAGAATGCTTTAAATATATATACAGTATATTTTATTTATTTGTATCAATTTATAAAATGCAATATGAGCAAACAGAAGAACCTAAATCATAGCAATATTTGGTATGACTACCTTTTGGCTTCAATTCTTATACTTGTACACTTGGTACATATGCACAAAGTCAGGAAAAAATTGCTGGCAAAGAACAAATCGCAAAAAAAACAGCGTGGGGTTCCCCCCCCCCCCCCCATTTCCATAACAGGCCCTTCTCTCTTCTCCTGCTGCTGTTTTCTTCCTCACCGCCAGTTACCCGCTATAAAAAAAGCCGCTCTTCTTCTGTGGCTGTCTTCCTCCTTTGTGTTGTCACCCTCTGTCTGGGCCGTGGCCATTGGATGACATTACCGGGAGAGACCCCGCCCCCTTGTGAAGTCAACACACAGGAGGAAGACAGCCACAGAAGAAGAGCGGCTTTTTTTTTTATAGCGGGTAACCAGTGGCGAGGAAAAAGACAGCAGTGGGAGAAGATAGCACAAGAAGACAGTGGTGGGAGAAGACAGTGGCGGGAGAATACAGCGGCAGGAGAAGACGTCTCAGAGCTATTTTTTAAACAAAAGGACTTTTTTTAATTTCACTGCTTTTTGGGGTGAATGGGTAGGGGTACGGTGTACCCGATACCCATTTACATAGGGGGGGCCAGGATCTGGGGGGCACCTTCTTAAAGGGGGGCTTCCAGATTCTGATAAGCCCCGCCCGCAGACCCCATCAACATGGGGGCAAGGTGCTTTAGGGGGAAGCCCCCTAAAACACCCATCCCCCCCATGTTGAGGACATGCAGCCTGGTATGGTTCAGGAGGGGGGGGTGCTCGTTCGTCCCCTCCCTTTCCTGATCTGCAGGCTGCATCCTCGGATGGATTTTGGGGGGGGGACCCCTTGCATATTTTTATTTTACATTTTGGTGTGGGGGGGTCCCCTCCGAACCCATACGAGACCCGAAGGGCCTGGTATGGACCTGGCAGGGGGACCCATGCCATTTTTTTTTTTCACAATTTTTTTTTGCCAGCAAATTTTTTTTTTTATTTACATTCAGCTGTCATTGGGGAACCTCACTAACAGCTGGTGACTCTTTGCTTGTTAAGGACGTCGCGGCTGGCTTCCCGGCCCCCTTCCTAGCAACCAGCTATATACAGTGTGTTTACAGTGTGTTTAAAGAGAAAAAAAATTGTAAAATGCAAAATGCATGAAAACTGCATGCAAAAACAAAGGTTTAAAAATGCAAAATGCACTGCAAAACGTGCATGAAAAACGCATCAAGCACAGCCGCATAGATGTTAACCTAGACTTAAACTGGCTGAGGAACAGCCAAACTCTGCTACTAAGGTGAGCTTATGTAAGACATTTTCATGTCACAGGTCATACAGACACCATGTCAAGACTGAGCACAGCAACAAGACACTGCATCAGCAAGGTCTCCAACAGGCAAACTTTTGGGTTTCAAGATGTGCTGTTCAATCTCTTTTAAAGGAGCACAAAGAAATGGGCAACATTGAGGATGGTAGACGCAGTGGTCGACCAAGGAAAATTAATCCAGCAGATGAAAGACACATCATGCTTACTTCCCTTGGACATTGGAAGATGTCCATCAGTGCCATCAGCACAGTACTGGTGGAAACCAGTGGGACCCAGGTACTCCCATCTACTGTCTGGAGAAATCTGGCCAGAAGTGGTCTTCATGGAAGATAAGACTTCCATGGAAGAAGCAACTCAATTATGCATGAAAACATAGGAACTGGGGTGCAGAAAAATGGTAGCAGGTGTTCTAAACTGATTAATTCAAATTTGGCTGTAGCAGGAGACAGTTTGGTCGCCGAAGGGCTGGAGAGCGGAACAATAATGAGTGTCTGCAGGCAACAGTGAAGCATGGTGGAGATTTGGTCAGGATCAATGGTGCCCCGTAATGCTGAGAAATACAGGCAGATACTTATCCATCATGCTATACCATCAGGGAGACGCGTGATTAGCCGCAAATTTATTCTGCAGCAGGACAACGACCCCAACCATACAGCCAATGATATCAAGAACTATCTTACGCGTAAAAAAGAACAAGGAGTCTTGGAAGTGATTTGCCCCCACAGAGCCGAGGATGTGCTATGTTTTATTTAGTTATTATCAACTTTTTTTTTTTCCTCCTATTGAAATTTTGTGCCCCTAAGAATTTGCACCCAGAGCAACAGTCCCTGTGGCCCCACCCACGCTACACCACTGCACTGGGCTCTAGGGACTCATAAGTAAGTAGACTCACCCAGGCTCTACAGCACTATTGTGAAGTAATGAGCTGAATATCAGTGCTCAGGCTTGTTGTGTCCCATGAACATTAAAATAGCAAGAAATGCCGGCAACATGATTGCTTCTTCTTACAAATCTTTATTTGGCACTAACAGCAGTTCTACATCTATAGTGCTGATGCGTTTGGCCATGGCTATGAGGAAGGCTCCAGCCAAAACATGTTAGTACTATAGATGTAGCGTTGCTGTTAGTGCCAAATAAAGATTTGTAAGAAGAAGCAATCATGTTGCCGGCATTTCTTGCTATACTGAAAAGTAAGTGGTTTTTAAAAGTCAGCAGCTAAAGTATTTGTAGCTGCTACATTTTTTAAAGGGTGAAGTTGCTATTTAAGGATGATCTACTGTGGTTTAATTAGACTGGAGTTCTTCTTTAACCACTTGCCGCCAGCCGTATAGCAAAAATGACAGCGGCAAAGTGGTTTAGTTATCCTGATGGGACGTCATATGACGTGATCAGGATAACAGAGCCAGCGCGTGCCCGGAGGTGCGATCGTGGTATGAAGCCTCTGACAGAGGCTTCATACCACGTGATCAGCTGTGACCAATCACAGCTGATCATTGCGTGAACCAGGAAGTGCGGGTAAATGGCTTTCCTCGGTTCACGCTGACAGGGAGAGCCGATCGGCGGCTCTCCCTGTCAGAGGGGGGGTCTGTGCTGATAATCAGCACATTGATTATCAGCAAAGCCCCCATCAAATGGTGCCCAATAGCTGCCTATCAGTGCCCATTACCTGCCAGCCTGTCCCCCTCTATAAAGCCTGTCAGGGCCCATAAAAGTGCAGATCAGTGCCCACAACAGTGCCAATCAGTGCCCAAAAAAGTGACAATCAGTGCCCCATCAGTAATGCCTGTCAGTGCCCCATTAGAGTGCCAATTAGTGCCACTTAGTAATGTCTGTGAGTAGCTCCTCATCAGTGCTGCCTATCAGTGCCATCAGTGCCATCAGTGCCGCCTATCAGTGCCGTCAGATACCATCAGTTTTTTTTCAAAATTGTTGACCTTTTTTCGTTTATAGCGCAAAAATTAAAAAACGCAGAGGTGATCAAATAGCACCAAAAGAAAGCTCTATTTGTGGGAAGAAATTGATAAATATTTAGTTTGGGTACAGTGTTGTATGACCGCGCAATTGTCATTCAAATTGCGACAGCGCTGAAAGCTAAAAATTGTCCTGGGCAGGAAAGGGGGAAAGTGCCTGATATTGAAGTGGTTAAAGTCTTACTAGACCCACAACAATAAAATCAGTCTGTATATGCAGTAAAGCATGCTTGTTATACTCACTGTGGAATCTAAGGGGTTAATACTCTGCGTTGTGTAAAAGGGCTGTTTAATCCCGTCTTTTCTGATCCTTCCCTTCCTCCACTGTCCCCAAACCATCTCCTGATAGAACAGAGCGTTGGGGGGCAAGTTGCACATGCACAGTTTGGTCAGCATGTGATCAGCACAGGGCCAATCAGCACTGTTCAGACAGAGGGTCAGGGGTCCTGCAGCTTCATAGGACAATCAGGGGGAAATTAAATCTCAAGCTTTAACCAGTGCTCTGCTGGATACTGATAAAAGTCAACAGGCTGCTATATACTGCTGATGAGGAAAGGTATTTAGCAGTTTATATTTACTAAAACGAATTGCATTTCCATGTTCTGTGTACTGTGGGAGACCAGATATAGTGAATGCAGGGTCCTGGGTTTAGTATTATAAGCCAGTGATGGCGAACCTTGGCACCCCGGATATTTCCCATGATGCTCACCTACACTGCAGAGTGCATGAGCATTATGGGAAATGTAGTTCCAAAACATCTGGGGTGCCAAGGTTCGCCATCACTGCTATAAGCCCTCTGTTGAACTGTTGTGTTAACAGACCATATAACAGAATAATGCCGTGTTCTTATCTGAATATCCCTGTTGAATATTCTCAATGGAGACGTGAGCTGGAATATTTTATTAGGAAGAATAAAAATGAGCATTATACATAAGGCGCTCAGAATAAAATATATTACTTGTAACAGCGCTGAGCTCTTTCTAAGTCTAGACTCGGGGTCCGCGGTATTTTCCAAAGGAAAGCGGCACTGTGAAGTCTTCAGGTAAAGGGAATATTTAATGAAGGATGTTCAAACCATAAACTCAGGACCAAAGGCAAAACTTGGTATTTCAAGCAAATGTGGAGATATATACCGTTTCCTAAGCTGGTAATTAATTGCAACATTTCCAAGTTAAAGAGGAGCCGACGTATATATTCAAGGAACAGTCTCTGAGTTCTCTTTGTAAAGTTAATCTTAACCTCATGCCATTGAAGCTGTGAGAATGGTATAAAAATGACTTCTAAGTGAACCTATCACAGGATTCTGTCATCTCTGAAGCAGATTCTGACTCTGGACGATACCTGATGGTATCAATGGGTTTTAATGGGTTTAGCCACTTCAGCCCCGGAAGGATTTACCCCCCTTCCTGACCAGGCCATTTTTGGTGATACGGCACTGCGTCGCTTTAACTGGCAATTGCACAGTTGTGCGACGCTGTATCCAAGCAAAATTGACGTCCTTTTTTCCCCACAAATAGAGCTTTCTTTTGGTGGTATTTGATCACCTCTGCGTTTTGTTTTGTTTTTTGCGCTATAAACAAAAAAAGAGCAACAATTTTGAAAAAAAAAATGTTTTTTACTTTCTGCTATAATACACATCCCCCCAAAAATATATAAAAACACAAGTTTATTCATCAGTTTAGGCCAATATGTATTCTTCTACATATTTTTGGTAAAAGAAATTAAAAAAAAATCATAATAAGCGTATATTGATTGGTTTGCACAAAAGTTATAGCATCTACAAAATAGGAGATAGATTTAGGGACTTTTTTTATGTTTTTACTGGTAATGGCGGGGATCAGCGATTTTTGACGGGACTGCGACATTGCAGCAGACAAATCAGACCCCAAGTGACACTTTTTGGGGACCAGGGATATTATTACATTGATTAGTGCTATAAAAATGCACTGATAAATATATAAATGACACTGGTAGGTAAGGGGTTAACACTAGGGGGCGATCAAGGGGTTAACTGTGTTCCCTGGGTGTGTTCTAACTGTGTGGGGGATGGACTCACTGGGACAACACAGAGATTGCTGTTCCTGATCACTAGGAACAGCAGATCTCAATGTTGTCTCCTATCAGAACGGGGATCCACCTTGTTTACATAGGCAGATCCCCATTCTGCCTCTCTGTACCACGATCCCGACCCGTGGACGCGCTCCCGTGGCGCGCATCAGGAGCCTGCACCCACAGTATCTATTACACATAACGATGTACAGGTACGTCGTTTTCGCACAATAGAGCCGTTCTGCCGTAGTATATGTGGTTAAAGGTGCAACGGGGGAGTGCCAAATAGGGGGAGGGGCCTAAACCACTTGAGAATTTTTTTATATCTCATGGGCACTTTACTGTTGAGAAAAAAACATTTAACTAGATCAGGAAATATTATTATTATTATTATTATTATTAATAATACTATTATTATTATTATTATTATGATACAGGATTTTTATAGCGCCAACAGTTTACGCAGCGCTTTACAATATAAAAGGGAGACAATACAGTTACAATACAATAAAATACAAGATGGTTAGGAGGGCCCTGCTCAGAAGAGCTTACAATCTAATAGGGTGGGGCAAGTGGTACAAAAGGTTGTAACTGCGGGGGGATGAACTGATGGAAGTGATAAGACATTCGTTGGAGGCGTGATAGGCTTTCCTGAAGAGATGAGTTTTCAGGGATCGCCTAAAGGCAGCCAGAGTAGGAGATAGCTGGACAGATTGAGGTAGAGAGTTCCAGAGGATGGGAGAGGCTCTGGAGAAGTCTTGGAGACAAGCATGGGAGGAGGAGACAAGGGAGCTAGAGAGCAGGAGGTCTTGGGAGGATCGGAGAGAACAGTTTGGGTGATATTTGGGGACAAGATTGGTGATGTAGCTCTGGGCTGAGTTGTGAATGGCTTTGTATGTTGTAGTTAGTATTTTGAATGTAATTCTTCGGCAGATCGGGAGCCAGTGTAGGGACTGACAGAGAGGGGTGGAAGACACCGAACGGTTGGTAAGGTAGATAAGTCTGGCAGCAGCATTTATGATAGACTGAAGAGGGGATAGACTGTGGAGAGGGAGGCCAATGAGAAGGTTGAGAGAGTTGCAATGGTCAAGGCGAGAGATAACAAGGGATTGAATGAGTAGTTTGGAGGTTTCATTCGTAAAAAAAGGGGCACATTTTAGAGATGTTATGGAGGTGAAGTCTACAAGCTTTTGACAACCATTAGATTTGGAGCTGAAAGTACAGGTCAGAGTCCAGGATTACACATAGCACCCTGGGGTAAGGGGATTGATGGTTGCATGATAGACCTT
Source organism: Aquarana catesbeiana (assembly GCF_042186555.1). Lineage (NCBI taxonomy): Eukaryota > Metazoa > Chordata > Amphibia > Anura > Ranidae > Aquarana > Aquarana catesbeiana. Next base: position 380,530,672 of record NC_133329.1, on the reverse strand, counting down.
CATAGAAAAGTCATGGAGGGGGTAACGGGCAGGAGGGAATATTATCAGCTCGGTTTTAGAGAGATTTCGTTTAACCACTTCAGCTCTGGAAGGTTTACCTCCCTTCATGACCAGGCCATTTTTTGCTATACAGCACTGACAATTGCGCGGTCATGCGATGCTGTACCCAAATAAAATATTTGTCCTTTTTTTCAAACAAATAGAGCTTTCTTTTGGTGGTATTTGATCACCTCTGCGGTTCTTATGTTTTGCGCTATAAACAAAAAAAACCAACAATTTTGAAAAAAAAAATTATATTTTTTACTTTCTGCTATTAAACATACCCAAAAAATAAAATGTAAAAAATCAAATTTCTTCATCAATTTAGGGCAATATATGTTCTGCTACATATTTTTGTAAAAAAAAAAAAAAAAAAATCACAATAAACGTGAATTGATTGGTTTGTGCAAAAGTTATAGCGTCTACAAACTGTGGGATATTTGTATTCATTTTTTTTTCAGTTTTTTTTTTATTTTACTAGTAATGGTGGCGATCAATGCTAAAAAATATACACTGTCACTGTTCTATTGACACTGGCAGGGAAGGGGTTAATATCAGGGGCGATCACAGAGTTAAAGTAAGAGATATTTACATATAGGTAAGCCTATAATAAGGCTTAACTATATGTACTGAAAATATCTCCTGAACGTGCGCCATTCAGGAGATATTTCATGGACACTGCGCCGATGATGTCACCAGGGCATGCGCAGTGAAGAAATCTGAAAATTCGAAAACCCAAAAATCTGAAATAATAACTAACTAATAATAAATATTAAATTATAGGCATTGGAATCTCCTTTCAAATTTGGCTGTTAGTGAACGTAATGAGTACGAATTTATCTGAAGTTACAAATTATCTGAAATAACGAATGCCGTATTTAAATAAATGGAACGTAATTATCTAATAATAATAAATAACAATAATAATAATAATCCAACCTTTTTAATAATATTATTTATTATTAATTTGTTCCATTCCATTTGTTTAGATGCGGCATTCGTTATTTCGGATAATTCGTAACTTCAGATAAATTTGTATTCGTTACGTTCACTAACAGCCAAATTTGAAAGGAATTTCCAATACCTATAATTTAATAGTTAGGTATTATTTGTTAGTTATTATTTCGAATTTTACTTATTTTCTTTCTTTTTTTCAGATTTTCAAATTTTCGGATTTTAGAATTTTAGAATTTACAAATTCCACAAATTCAGAAATTCCAAAATTCGGAAATTCGAAGTGCGAAAATTCGGAAATTCGAAATTTGGAAATTTGAAAATTCCAAATTTTCGAATTTTGAATTTCGAATTTCCAAAATTCGAAAATTTGGAAATTCTAAATTCCAAAATTTGGAAATTCGAAATTCAGAAATTCGGAAATTTGAAAATCCAAATTTTCGGATTTCAGAATTTCCGAATTCCGAATTTTTTAATTTCCGAATTTCTAAATTTTCGAATTTCCGAATTTCTGAAAAAAGCAAAAAAACTAATGAAACAAAAACGAACAAATTTTTTGTTAGTGCACATGTCTACTCTACAGTTACCTACATCTTTGGATTTCATCTGGACTATATACCCACACCAGCAACACTGTTGCCTATAGTTTCCTCGATACAAGTTATTTCCATGGACTTTACCTTCTCAATAATTGAGAAGCAACACCAAATTTGGTTTAGCATCCTAACTTGCTAAAAAAAAACACATGCCCCTTTGTTTTTAAAGTGTAAATAAAGGCAAAAACTTTTTTTGTTTGTTTTGGATAGAGTGGAGAGGGAATAGATCACCTGTCAGTTTTTATTGCTTTTGTGCCCTCATTAGGGAGATTCATCTTCTCTATTTATCCTATTTACCATGATCATTGAAAGTGAAAGTAAAAGAAAATCCCAAATTTGGGTTGTCCCCAGAAAAGCAATAGAGGAGAAATCGGGGGGCGTGGCTACGGCATGCAGGAGTGAAGACGTGCTCTCCTTGAGCTCCGTGCAGCCCGCTCTACACAAAGCCTGATCAGCAGCATTTAAGGGGGCTTTATCACCCACAACGATGCCCACGAAACGCAGACCATCTCCTCAACCACAGCGGACCCCTCGAGGCCGGTCAGAATCGCTGGAAAACTACTTTCATGGGACTCGCAGAGGAATGGCAAGTACAACCAAGATGGCGCCCGGAGGCCACGCTTCCAGAGCTACCTCCCCTATCAGCTCCCCACGCTTACCGCTACCTTCCCTGCCTCCCCCCTCCTCTCCCTCCGGATCGGACAGGTCAGAAAGGCTCCCTGAAAGAGACTGCTCCCACATTACAAGCCCTTACAGACCGCTGTAAATCGCAGGATCGCAGGATTGAAGCCCTGCTTGACCAAATGGACGATGCTGAAAACAGAAGCAGAAGGGTTAACATACGCATCAGAGGCCTACCTGAGGCCACAGGCCAGAGAGATATTGTTCCTACCCTGCAAGGGGTCTTTAAACAAATATTAGGCCGCCAGGCGCCAGAACATATTGAGATAGACCGGGCACATAGAGCCCTGAGACCTCCATCTGAAGACCCTGACAAGCCCAGAGACATTATCTGCAAACTGCATAAGTATTCTCTTAAGGAACAGATCATGACTCAAGTCCGCGGACGCAGACATGTGGATTTTGATGGAGCCAAACTATCTTTTTTTCCAGACCTCTCCAGACGCACGCTGATGCAGCGTCGTGCCCTCAAACCACTGCTGGCGGCCTTACAGGATGCCCAACTGCCCTATAGGTGGGGATTCCCCTTCAGCCTATCTGCAACTAAAGACGGTAAACAATCTACACTGCGGAGCAAGGCTGATTTGCCCCATTTTCTGGAGTCTCTTGGACTGCCGCAGGTGGACATTCCGGACTGGAGGACCTCGCCGGAGATACCTCTTCCAAATCGACCTGAACAGTGGCAAGCGAATCGTCGCAGACGCCGCCGAGGATCCAGGAGGGGTCCCCCTGCTCGGGCATCCCAACCTCCATCTCCTCAAGGAGAAACCTAGGAAACAGAACTTCCCAACATGGGTATCCTAAATGTCCCCTGGACATTATTTTTTCTTTGGGGGGTTTTCTTTTTTATTTCTTCTTTGTCATTTTTTTGACATCCCCCCCAGCTGCTGATTCATCATATGCACTTGGTATTGAGGTGCAATTTTTGTGCTCAACACAATGAGCGGGTTTCACCACGGTCTCACCCCCCGTGCTGTATCACTTACCTCCAATAGGTCAACTCCTAGGAGTTTTGTTCCCGTATTGGGAATTGGCGCTGCTCGCTGACCCCCACTGCTCCTTCTTACTGGGGGAGGGGTGGGGGTCACCGACCAGTGGCAAGGTTGCACTTTTCCCTGCTTTTAGGGTTTTTTGGTTTTTCTATGTTTTTTGTTGTGACTGTTTTTTCTTATATGTTTATGTTCCTAACACCTGCAATAACCATGGTTTATTTCTTAGGTACATATTGGAGCTTAATGTGTCCCTCAGGCTACATTTTGACGATAAGATTACGCTTTGGATCAATCCCCCTCTTGCTGACAGAATGGCGACCCTTCCCCACTCTTTTCTACTATGGCTGATCTAAAAATCTGGTCCTACAATGTGCGGGGCCTGGGATCACCCTCCAAAAGGGGTAAGTTGTGGCTTGAGATGAAACGTTCAGGGGCGCATGTGTTTTTTCTGCAGGAAACTCACTTCAGTGCTGACTCGGTCCCCCGGCTCCCCACACACTTATACCGGTCCTGGTTTCTTAGCAACTCCCCAAGACCCAAATCTGGAGGTGTTGCTATTGCGATACACAAAAATTGCCCCTTTGTCCTAACGGATCAGCTCATAGACCCCCATGGCAGATATGTGTTCGTCAAGGGCTCCATTTACTCCCGTAGGTTCACGTTTGCAGCTGTGTATGCCCCAAATTACAAACAACTTACCTTTATAGATTCTATCTTAGATACCCTGACATCCTTTAAGGAAGGCCAACTTATAATGGGAGGGGATTTCAATGTCAGCCCCGACCCACAGATAGACACTTCTTCCAGTCGCTCAGCCCACTCCTTTGCCTTTCTGAAACACTTCAGGAAATCACTACAGGCACATCATTTAGTGGACTGCTGGAGGCTATTACACCCAGTAGATAGAGATTATAGCTATTTCTCAGCTACACACAATGTCTACACTCGTATAGACTTACTACTGATGGACCAATACTCCCTAGACTCCCTGTCTGGCGCTTCAATTGGCTCCATCACACTGTCGGACCACGCTCCGGTCTTCATCTCCTTGTGGCCCTTGTCTGCGGAGGCTCGTACATGGAGCTGGCGCCTAAACGAATGCATTTTGGATGATGCGGTAGCGCACAAACAGGTGCTAGATGCCATCTCTCTATACTTTGATGAGAACACAACTGGTGAGGTGGGCATGGGCTCGGTGTGGGAAGGACATAAAGCGGTTATCCGAGGGGAGCTAATATCTCAGGGATCAAGATTAAAGAGGGCTAGAGAAGGGGAATTGCAGGACCTATTGGGGAAGATTCAAAAAACAGAAATGATACACAAACGACACATAACCCCTACAGTCACCTCAGAATTACAGGCCCTCAGACAGGATTTATCCAGACTGCTGGATGCTAGGATCAGGGCACGAATGAGGCATGTAGCACACAAATTCTACGAATTTGGTAATAAGTGCGGACGACTATTGGCAAGAGCCCTTAGGCCCCAACGGGCTTCGGGCCATGTACACAAACTGACTTCGACAACAGGTACACCGGTAGTGCACTCCTCAAAAATAGCCCACGCCTTCAAAGAATACTATGCTCAGCTATACCACCTCCCGAGCACAATGCCTGGCCTAACGGATACCCAACAGACTGACCGTATTGCACAATACCTTACAGAGGCCCAATGCCCACAACTGGCGGCTTCCATTAGTAAACAGCTGGATGTACCTATCTCCCTTTTGGAAATTAAGACTGTGATTAAAGATCTCCCTAATGGGAAAAGCCCGGGTCCAGACGGCTATACTAACGCATACTATAAGAAGTACTCAGAAGTACTCACAGAACCCATGTGTGCTTATTTCACAGCCCTGGCTTCCGGTACGGTGATGCCTAAGGAAGCTCTGATGGCACATATCACAGTCCTTCCAAAAGAAGGGAAAGATCATTCCATGCCAGGGAGCTATAGACCGATATCCCTCCTAAACACCGATATCAAAATCCTAGCAAAAATTCTGGCCAATAGACTCAAACCGATCCTTCCGTCACTTATACACCCGGACCAGACGGGATTCATAATGGGTAGGGAGGCCAGGGACAACTCTAATAGAGCACTCCAACTGATACACTGGGCAGAATCTTGGAACACAACACATCCTCGCCTCTTGCTCTCTACCGATGCCGAAAAGGCATTCGATAGGGTTGATTGGACTTACATGAGGGCAGTGCTGACCAGGCTTGGCCTGGGCCCCAGCATGCTCTCATGGATATCCTCCCTATACAGTTCTCCAACAGCTAGAGTAAAGGTGAACGGTTTACTATCAGACGCCTTTCCAATACATAATGGGACACGCCAGGGGTGTCCTTTATCCCCTTTGATCTTCGCTCTGACATTGGAGCCCTTGCTAAACAAAATACGCCTTAATAGGGATATCAGGGGCTTCACTGTGGGACCAACTGAACATAAGCTTTCCGCCTACGCGGATGACGTCTTATTCTACGTCTCGGAGCCCCTCATGTCACTACCCAACATCATAGCAGAACTGAAGGAATTTCACTTACTATCTAACTTTAAAATCAACTACAACAAATCTGAGATCTTGTCCCTAAATATACCTATGGCTTTGCGTACACAGCTGCAGACTGCCTTCTCGTTTACGTGGTGCCAGACCTCCCTGAAATATTTGGGGATTTACCTACCCACACAATGTTCCCAGCTCTATACATGTAACTATTCACTACTGCTCACTAACATCAGAACAGACCTAAAATCTTGGAATAGAGCTGCATTCTCATGGATGGGCCGAGTCAGCATTTTGAAGATGAATGTGCTACCCCGCATTTTATTTTTCCTGCAGATGGTGCCCATCGCCCTGCCTAGGACTTTCTTCTCGACCCTCAACAGCCTGTTTATACAATATATATGGAGTGGGAGGGGCCCCAGACTAGCCCTTCGCACGATACAACGCCCTAAAGCAAGAGGGGGAATGGGAGTCCCAATGATACGCAAGTACTATGAAGCTATAGCCTTACAGCGTATTTTGGATTGGTATCACAATGTTTCCCTTAAACTGTGGGTCCCACTTGATAAATTTCTAGCTGGCCGAAATCTATCACATGCACCATGGGTTCCCAGGGAGAACAGAGGTCTGTCGGTGCTGATCTCTCCATTGGCTTCACACGCCTTAAACGTGTGGGATGCCTTGAATGGGAAAGGGAAGTTCGCTCCGGCGATTTCCCCTCTAGCACCCCTAGGTGGCTTCCCATGGTTCACTCCGGGGGAACACCCATCTTTTTTTCGTACGTGGGCGGCTGATGGGGAGGTCAGATGCGGCAGATTTGTTCAGGATCAAGGCCTAATACCATTGGCTAAGCTGAGGGAACTGTTCGGCCCATTCCCAATGGACGAATGGCGCTATAGACAACTTAAACATTTTATTGATAGCTTACCACAGGGGGTTCGATCCCCCACGGCAGCATTGCCTTTTGAACGATTATGTATGTCATCCTCTATCACCCCCCATGCGATCTCAGTGTTATATGAGTTACTGCAATCTTCACAGGAAGAGGAAAAACTGGGATTTATTAGGGAGTGGGAGAAAGATCTTAACCACACCTTTACAGAATCCCAATTAGAACATCTTTTCCGCCTTACCCATACGAGTACTGTTGACACCAAAATGCAAGAGAACAGCTATAAGGTTTTGACCAGGTGGTACAGGGTCCCCACTAAGCTCACCAAGATCTATCCGTCTCTTTCCGCCGCATGCTGGAGGGAATGCGGGCTTCGGGGTTCATTCCTCCACATTTGGTGGGAATGCCCCAAATTACGACCATTCTGGCTGGACATACATACTCAAATTAAACTCATATTGGATGTGGAACTCCCAGACTCACCATTGGAATCCTTACTGCACTTCCCTACCATTCCTCTCGGCCAGTATCGCAAGTCAATTTTACCACACTTACTTAACGCAGCACGAAGGTTGATCCCTATACATTGGAAAAAGCCTCAAATACCCACACGTGCCGAATGGATAGGGTTGGTTGATAATATTATGGCCGCGGAGGAATGGATGGCGAAGTGTAAAGACAAATACGAAAAGTTCTACTCAATATGGGCCACATGGATGCACTACACAGGTCAGGGGAAGGTGCCAGCCAGTGGATCTTCTCAGACACAGAACCCCAATTGATCCTCGCGTCTGAGGTTGTTGTTTTTTGACAGATATTGAAATAACTACCAACAGGCGACTGATACACAGACGAGCTCTAATGGGCCCAGAGCAGCTCAATATGGTAGACCATGATAAGAGGTGTAACATTTCCTTTTTCTTTTTCGTTCTCCCTTTGTTCCCCCCCCCTCCCTTTTTCCCCTCTTTTTTTTCTTTTTTCTGTTTTTTCTGATACTTTCATTATTATAAAAGAAATAATTACAGTGTGTTATGGCTTACATCAAGGTTTATGACCTGGCATTCGACCTGGTCTCAGGTACTATGGGTTCCAGTTAAACCCATACAGTTGATTAATGGTTATAGTCTTGTTCTGGGATCCTCCATCGGGGAGCAATAGGGGTGATCAATGGTTGTGTGAATTCATAAATGTCGATTAGATGACTATAAATATCCCCCTACCATATTGCCCCTGATGTGTACAAGATCCTGGGTAATACACATACTCATTTGATACATAAACACCCCTTTATGTAATTCGTACATACTTCATATGTAATAACTGTTATGCTATGTCTCTCTGTATTTTTTTTTTCATGGAAATATCTTTAAAATAAAGATTATATAAAAAAAAAAAAAAATAGAGGAGAAATCTTCCACTAGTTCTGGTGACCTGGGGGGTCCGCAAGGGATTCCCTTAATTTGGAGAGGATTTCACTTCCTGTTTGGCTATGGAACAGGAAGTGAAGGGAAATCTCAGCAGTGGGACTGGTGAAAAAAAATCTGACAGGGGTTATAACCGTCCCTTGCTCTATCCAAAATGAAAAACAAAAAGGTTTTGCCTATAGTTTTACCTTAATGCAATGCACCAGACTGTACTGCCATGCATTGCGCTATGTTACAAATGGGTCCAAAGTGTATGTGCAGCTTAGCTTTGGATATAGTAATAAAGACCTAGTATACCTGTAGGATTTTTATTGCTATCCGGGCTTCCTTCAGCCATAACATGACCACCTATCGTAGCCCATTAAGGTATGGACTCAAGTAGACCTCTGAAGGTATGCTGTGGTATCTGGCATCAAGCTCTCAGTATCAGATCCTTTAAGTCCTTTAAGTTAGGGAAGTGGGGCCTCCATGGACATCCCACAGATGTTCAATTGGATTGAAATCTGGAGAATTTGGTGGCTAACATCTCAAACTCATGTGTTACTCAAACCATTCTTCAATTCATCACACCAGGACCCCTTCTTCCATTGTTCCATGGGTCAACTCTGATGCTCGCATGCCCATTGTAGGTGTTTTGGCTGTAGACATGGGTCAACATGGGCACCCCGACGGGTCTGCAGCTAGACTCTCCAAACTGTGTTGCACTGTGTGTTCTGATACCTTTCTATCAGAACCAGCATTAACTTTTTCAGCAATTTGAGCTACAGTAGCTCTCCTACTGTATTGGACTACACAGGCCAGACTTCGCTCCCTATGTGCATTAATGAGCCTTGGCCACCCATGACCCTGTTGCCAGTTCACTGGTTCTCCTTCCTTGGACCACTTTTGGTTGGTCCTGACCACTGAAGACCAGGAACATCCCACAAGACCTGCAGTCCTGGAGTTGCTCCGACCCAGTTTTCTATTCATTACAATTTGGCAATTGTAAAAGTCGCTCAAATCCTTAGGATTTTACTTTTTTTTTCTGCTTTCAACAAAACAACTTTAGGGACAACATGTTCACTTGCTGACTAATGTATCCCACACACTTTCAGGTCCCTTTGTCATGAAATAATGAATGTTATTCACGTTTCCTGTCAGTGATCATAATGGTATGACTGATTGATGTATGTGTCGCTGTTGCAGATCCTCGAGACAGGAAATAAGGGAAATCTCTCTAATGGAGACCTGAATTGCAGTAAAAACAGGTCAGGGGTTCTAACACTCTCTCACTCTATCCAAAACTAGAAAAAATGCTTTAGGCTTGACATACACTTAAAGCTGTCCACATTTTTTTCAGAAAGTTGAAAATCAATGGTTTATCCGAAATCTTCCAACAAGTACGATACATGATAAAACCATTCTATTCCATGGTAATTGATCATTGTATTTTACTATTCAGTCCACCGAACAAAGGATAAAATATGGTGACATTTCCTTTGGACAGTTTCACCACAGCGTGACGCTTACAAATTTTTAAAAGATGTTTGCCGCAGGGAAGGAGGCTAAAGGCGAGCGTTCCTGCTTCACAACCGTTTGTATGCTTCAATGGGTTTACACCGGATTTGGTCTTTGGCGTTGATTGCATTGCTCTTGCAAGAACACGAAGGTCATTTAAAAGGCAAGATAAGGAATAGGCTATGCAACAATATGCCCAAAAGCAACACGTTAATGTCAGGACTCAATTATTGGAAAAAAAAACAACTTTTATGTTGATCATATTCAAAACTTGACAAGGGTGATGCCATTTTAATGAAACTTCTTGTAAAGTCGATTTTCACAGCTTACTTTACCTACAACAGAATTGATTGTTAGAATTTGCTTAATGATCATTTGTGAACATGTATGACAAAATGAATGCTTGAAAAAGAACTATTGCTTCCTATTAAAAAAAAAAAAAAAAATATATATATATATATATATATATATATATATATATATATATATATAAATCTAGTTACTGGCTCCTTCTGTATTCAAAGGAGTACTGATCATTTGCTTTGGTCGGCTCATGGTTTTACCGGCTGGAAGTTTGATTGCTTCCCCCTGCCTCTAGAAGAAGCTTCCAGAACTTAGGGTGGGATATTCAAATAGCTAGCCTGAATATTTACCATGCCCTGGCCAATTCCAGGGAAGGTGTTCCCAGAAGGTGGACTGAGAGGTGATAAATACCACAGAGCCCCAAGGAGACTGTTCATTTCCCCATCAGGGAAAGTTCAGAGAGCTTCATGGGGCTGCTTACCTTTGAAGCACCTTTTGGACTTAGTTGCTGTTTTGCTGGGACTCATCTCTGGCAGGGCTGGGACTAATCTAAAACTGGATTTCTCTACCAGGGGAATGGGTCTGGAAGGAGAGTGTCACTCACTGGGCCATGTCTAAAGAAAGCAGGAAGGAGGCAGTCGTTCTGGGGACTTTTAAGTAAGAGACCCTGATTGACCCCTTTGACTGTGCAGCACCCCAGAAACTGTACTAGTTACCTATAGCTGTACAGTTGTGCAGGGAAACCAGATGCCAAGAGACTACCTCATGGTCCTCATCTTGGAGGCATTAGAATGATCCAAGACTACCTCATGGCCCCCAGCTGCCAGCTGTGAGCTTGTGCTATCTCCATAAGGAGAAGAGTGTCCTCTGCTTAATGTTACTGAACATTTTGGAGTATTCTTTGCCCCAGTCCCTCTCCTGTTACAAGTTTTGCAAGCAATAAATTACAAAAAGACAAACCCCTAGATCAGTGGCGTATCATCCATGTGTGCAGGGTTTTCACTGAACACGTGCCCCAATTGGAGGGGGGGGGGCACTGTGCTCTGACCCACACTGCACCCATGGATGATCCTTCCTTGGTTGACAGTCAGGGGTGATCGGTGCGGTGGTGGGGGCAGTTACAGGCACCGATCTCCCTGTATAGCTTTCAATGAAGCATCTGGCAGCCATGGAAGGGAGAGGAGGAGAAGCAGAGAGGGAGGAGCTTCGCCTCCTCTCCCTCCCGCAGCTGTCAGCTGCTTCATTGAAAGCTATACAGGGAGATCGTTGCCTGTAACTGCCCCCACCACCGCACCGATCACCCTTGACTGTCCGCCTGTGTCCTCCTCCAGCCCTCCACACACACCGCACACCTCTCCTGCACATACTACCTACCTCTATACACTCCACTCTCCTCTCCCTGCGCATACTACCCACCGCCATACATTCTGCACTCCTCTCCTGCACATACTACCTACCTTTATACACTCCACTCTCCTCTCCCTGTACATACTACCCACGGCCATACATTACGCACTCCTCTCTTGCATATACTATCCACCGCCATACACTCTGCACTCCTCTCCTGCACATACTACCTACCTCCATATGCTCCACACTCCTCTCCCTGGACATACTACCCACCACCATACACTCCGCACTCCTCTCCTACACATACTACCCACCGCCATACATTCCGCACTCCTCTCCTGCACCTACTACCCACCTCCATACACTCCACACTCCTCTCCTGAAACATACTACCAACCGCCATACACTCCGCACTCCTCTCCTGTACATACTACCCACCTCCATATACTCCATACTCCTCTCCTGTACATACTACCCACCTCTATACACTTCATACTCCTCTCCTGCGCATACTACCCAACTCCATACACTCCATACTCCTCTCCTGTACATACTACCCACCTCCATACACTTCATACTCCTCTCCTGCGCATACTACCCAAATCCATATACTCCATACTCCTCTCCAGCACATACTACCCACCGCTGTACACTCCTCACTCCTCACCTTTACATACTACCCAACGCCATACACTCCGCACTCCTTTCCTGTTCCTGTTTATAATACCCACTGCCATACACTCCGCACTCCTCTCCTGCACATTTTACCCACCGCCATACGCTCTGTACTGTACATTCCCCATTTAACATTACCAGATTCTGCACTATGTAAGTCATCTCAGACTCTAACCACACCCCTTTAAGCCATGCCCAATATTTAGAGCAATTTAAACCACACCCACTTTTAATGCGCTCCACATTTATTTATTTTTCATTGCCTAGGGCCCACTTTTGATATTGCACACAGGCCCACTAATTTCATGATATGCCCCTGCCCTAGACTGTCAGTTGGAGCTGGAGTGAGTGGACTTGTGCTTAGGTGAACAGGCAGCCTCTACAGTATTGGGGAAGAACTAGTTAACCTCAGCGGCTCCTATGGGGGTAGCGCTACATATATGTGCTGCAATACTGAATTATAGGTCCATCTTTACGTATAGTTTTCTTAGTCTCCCTGTTGATCCTACTATTGACGTCCACCTAATGCAATTTCCTGTGATAGTGTGACAACAACGCGGCACTGCTCCTGAATTCAGAGAAGAGTTGCCATTCTCATGTAGGCTGTGTCTGCTTGCACTACAGTGAGATGAGAAGATGTGGTGGGGGTGTGGCTATCAGTGTTTTCACTACTAATTCACAAGACTTTAGTTTGTCAATCACCACCTGGTCACACCAAGTCCCACCCCTGCCCACTGCTTTCTGGATTGACAGCACTGCCCCTGTTGGTGAAACCCTCTCACTGTGAGCTGCAGTGTCTGTGAGGGGGAGCGTGTGAGGCACAAATGAAGAAGGATTGCCAAACCAAAACCAGATCAAAGAATTCATGATTTTAATTGTTTAAAAAAAAAAGTCATAAATAGAGGCAACGTATTTCAGGGGCAACACCCAGTGGCGTATCTAGGCTATGGCAGCCATGGCAAATGCCATGGGCGCCATGGGGAGTGAGGGCGACAAAAAAGTCGCCCCCCGCACAAAAAAAACCCCACCCGCCCTCCTGCGGACACCTCTCGGCTCTCTTGGCCGCCCCCCGCACTAACATAGCCCCCAACGCCGCGGTTGGCCGGCTGGAGCGCGGCGCCGGCACGGCACTTGCTACTTTGCATGCGGAGGGGAGCGTCAGGCCTGCAATGACTTCACCTGGTGCAGGGAAAATAGCAGGGTAACTGGCGGAGGCGGAGCCTAATGCTCCGCCTACCTTCCTCTGTACGTCTGGCATCATCTTCCCTAGGAGTGGGGTCTGTGACGTGAGGAGGATAAGAGACGAGTCACGAGAAAAAGAAGTGGAACCCCCAGGCAGCAGCAGGGATTAGCACTGCAGCCTAGCAGGTAGTCTGGAAGATGATGATGATCATATGCATGTGTACCAGGCAAGCAGCCAGTCAAATATAGTGCTAAGTATGGGTTATAAAAAATATGCATAGCAGCCATAGATATCATAAATAAAGTGTAATAAAGTGATCTGTGCAACAGCAGGTACTACTTAAAAGTAGTACCTGCTGTGCCTATTGCACAAATCACTTTATTACACTTTATTTATGATATCTATGGCTGCTATGCATATTTTTTATAACCCATATTTAGCACTATATTTGACTGGCTGCTTGCTTCTGCTTGGGCCTGGCACACATGCACAATCGCACATGATGATGACGACTTAAAGTCATCATCATGTGCAATTGTGCGTGTGTGCCAAGCAGAAGCAGCCAATCAAATATAGTGCTAAATATAGGTTTATATGCATAGCAGCCATAGATATCATAAATAAAGTGTAATAAAGTGATTTGTGCAAACAAGCTCATTAAACAGTCCACATTCAGTGAAAGCTCATGTACTGCAAACTTTGCAGTGCATGAACTTTCACTGAATGTGGACTGTTTAATGAGCAGGGGCGGACTGACCCATCGGGCACTGCCCAAGGGCCTGAACCTCTGCAAGACTGCAATGCATACATTCTAGCACTAGCAGCGGCTGTAATAGGACCTCTCATAGCGCACTGCTCCCCGCCGCCCCCTCCTTCCCTCCCATCCACCCCAGGTGCTTGTACTGTACATTAAATTACCTGGGATGGACGAGAAGAGAGGAGGGGCCAGCGGGGAGCAGCGCGCTGTGAGAGGTCTTATTACAGGCATCAGATAAGGCTGTGTACTTTTTATTTTTCACAGGAGTCTAGAGACACCAGGGCCGCCACCATTGGGGGAGGGGCAGCCAGTACAGATGTAGGGGGCCTGGGCCCCAACAGGACCACAGGAGGCCCCATGATACTCTCCTGGTCCCCCCCCCCACAGTGTCCCCCTGTGTCCCCACCCCCACACAGTGTCCTCTTCTCCCCCCCTCGGCATCCCCCTGTTTACCCTGTCCGCACTGCATCCCTCTCTGTCCTCGTCACACTGTGTCCCTCTGTCTGTCCCCAGCGTCCCTCTCTGTCCTCGTCACACTGTGTCCCTCTGTCTGTCCCCAGCGTCCCTCTCTGTCCCCGGCGTCCCTCCCTGTCCTCATCACACTGTGTCCCTCTGTCTGTCCCCAGCATCCCTCTCTGTCCTTGTCACACTGGGTCCCTCTCTGTCTGTCCCCAGTGTCCCTCCCTGTCCCTGACATCCCTCCCTGTACATGTCGCACTGCATCCCTCCCTGTCCCTTGATTGTGTGTTAGTGTGTCATTGATTTTTGTATGAGTTACTGTGTGCACCAATGTGTTTTGATGAGTGTGAGTGTGCCAGTGTGTTGGCATCATCAGTGATTTTTGTATCAGTGTGTGTCCGTGGGCCATTGTTAGCTATTTTTTTTGTTAAGGTTATCTGAAAGATGGGTTTCAAATGTTTTGACAGGGGCGCAGTTTCAGTGCTTGCCATAGGCGCCATTTTGACTAGATACGCCTCTGGCAACACCACCCCTCTTCATCAGGGCTCAATGCAGGATAAACCTTGGATGGATTCAGAGAAAACAGTGACTAGTACCAAACTCTATACATGGATTAACAACTTGGGATGAGCTGGCAATTCAAACTTTGGCTGTTTAGGTAGTTGGAATGAATGCCGGAACTTTAGCCCATTTGGCCCTCGTGTTTGGCAGGATCCATGCATCATATTTAGAAGCAGTAGGAATGGCTGTCACTGGTTCCTAAGAAAGCTGCGGGTACAAGCAACATGGCCTATGTAACAACCACTGACGTCAAGAGGCATCCCCACTCCTTTTAAACAAAGGGGCAAGAATGGCCATATTTGGTCAATGATGTCACCATTATCCCTGTCCCTTCCCTTATATAGCTGATTACAACTCCGGGAGGCGTCATTAGGGATCGATCACATGTGTCGGGGCCAAAAAAATCTTTTGGGTGGTGGTGGGCATTGTGGTTGACAATGGATTTACAATGAGGGACATTTTTTGGGGACTTCTATTTTGTTTTTAGTAAAGGACTTGTCAAAAGTTTGGGTGTCTGTATTTGTACATTACAACTTTTTTTTTTTTCTAAATGAGTAGGGGTAGTATGTACTCCGTATTTAATCACATGTGGGGGGGGGGGCTATCTGGGGCCCCCTTATTGTTAAAGGGGGCCTCCCGATTTGGATAAGTCCCCTGCCCACAGGCTCTCACAACCACCTTTCTGAGAAAAAGGTTCTTGTCCGCATCAACAATGGGACAAGGTGCCCAGAAGGACCCCTATGTTGAGGGCATGTGCCCTATTATGGTTCATGAGGGGGAGTGCACACTTGTACCCCTTTCCTCCTTGGCAGTCAGGCTCCAAGCTTAGATTAAGTGTTTGGCATGGAGACTTCAAGCTTTTTTTAATTTTTTTTGTTTTTCTTTTTCATGGAGTTCCCCCTAAAACCTGTACCAAAAGGCAGAGATTTACTAAAACTGGTGCATACAGAATGTGGTGCAGCTGTGCATAGTAACCAATCAATGTGTAGGTTTAAAGGGGTTGTAAAGGTTTGTGTTTTTTCACCTTAATGCATCATATAGGTGAAAAAACACCTGGCAGTGACCAGCCCCCCCCCCCCCATTTTACTTACCTGAGCCCTGGAACTTTACCCACGGGGACACGCTGTCTCTCTGCCCGGGGTTCTCAGATCTTAATTGGATAGATTGATAGCAGCGCAGCCATTGGCTCCCGCGGCTGTCAATCAAATCCAATGATGCAAGCTCCGGGGGCGGGGCCCGAGTCCTGCATTCGGCCTCTATGGACGCCGAATGCTTGACTCGGGAGCGCGCCCGCAAGGTAACCCCCTCGGGGAAGCGCTTCTCCTAGGGGGTTATGTGATGTGGGGAGGAGCCGCGAGAGCCGCCGAGGGACCCCAGAAGAGCAGGTTCGGGGCCACTCTGTGCAAAACGAGCTGCACAGTGGAGGTAAGTATATCATGTTTGTTATTATTTTTTTTTTTTAAATTTACCTTTTACAATCACTTTAATTATCATAGCTTAATGCCCCGTACACACGATCCGAAAATCGGACGACAGATCGTCGGACTTTTTTCGCTTGCTAGTCGCAAGTATAAATTGAATATGGTACTAAAGTCACGAAAATTCTCGTACGACAGAAAAAAAAAAAAAAAATCGGAAATGATGTCATGTGTTGTAATGTATTTGTATTGTATTTTCGGACGACAACTGTACTGACTAAACGAAAATCGCACAATCTGGTATTGTACAAGGAAAATTTTTGTGCTTGTCCGATCGAATAATATCAGATGAACTGTCGTGATTGGCTCTCGAAAGCTCTGTACTAACGATCCAATTATCATACGATCGCGTAGAAAGCGGTATTTTTTGTCCGATTTTTGGATCGTGTGTACGGACCATAAGGCTGGGTTCACACATATGAGACCACGGTTCACGGCAATCACAGCATGGGGTCCGGTGCGTGTCTCTTCACCGGTTCAGGTGCGATTCAGGTCCGAATTTTAGCCTGAACTTGCACCTGAAATTGACCCAAACGCACACAGGACCCCTTTTAAATGCAGACTGCAGACGCCCCCCGGACCTGTGTGAAGTGGCTCTATTAAAAGCCGGTCACACTGGCCTGTCATGCAAATTGGATGCGGGGAAACCCCGCCTAATGAAGTTAAAAGCTGATTGGGTATAATGCATAGCTGCGCCAGATTCTGTGTGCACCAGTTTAAGTAAATCGCCCCTGAAAACTCTGGTAAGGATTTCTTGGGGGACCTCATGTATTTCTTTTTTTCTTTTTGTGTAAAGTACTCACTTAGAATTCATACCAGACTTAAAGGGTCTAGTATGCATTTTGGAGGGACAAGTTTTATTCATTCTTGCTGCAGCAAAAATTAAATTTAACCACTTGACCTCCGGAAGATTTACTTCCCTTCATGACCAGGCCATTTTTTTGCGATATGGCACTGCGTTATTTTAACTGACAACTGTACCGCCATGTGACGCTGTACCCAAATAAAATTTCTGATAGATACTTAAAGTGGTGTTCCGGCCGAAATTATAATTTTTAAATAAAAATACCCCTATAATACACAAGCTTAATGTATTCTAGTAAAGTTGGTCTGTAAACTAAGGTCTGTTTTGTTAGTTTATAGCAGTAGCTTGTTATTTTATAAACTTACAGCAGGCCGTGGCCATCTTAAGTGTGGGCATCTGAAGCTAGACTGTATTTCTTCCTGGATCTCATCCTTGCAGATCTCGCACATGCTCAGTGCAGCACAAGCAGTGTAATAGGTTTCAGGTCAGGTTTCCATAGCAATGGCAGTTTCAGAGGAAGTTTCCACCCCTTCCCAGAAGGCATTGCAAACAGGAAATGATGCGATGGGCCGCGGCCAGGGAGGAGGAAGTGAAAAATGAATACAGCAGATATACAGTAGGTGCTGAGAAAAAAAATTTAAAAATATCCAATTTGTTTACAGCGCACAGTTTAGTGAGGGATGCTGAAGAGTTGTAAAAGTGGGTGGAACTCCACTTTAATGAAATAGTCTTATTTTTTTTCTAAGCATCGGGTGTGTCCCCACATATGCCCACAGCTCCACATGCATGCAATTCCCTCTGGTATTGGGTTGTTGGATCTCATACACAGCTTAAAGGCTGCTTTCACACTGACAGCGCCTGCCGTTAGCAGGAAAGCACCGCTCGTTTTAGCAGCACTTTACCACTGCGTTATTGCGCTACTTTTTCAGCCGCTAGTGGGGCGCTTGTAAACCCAAAAAAGGGGTTAAAAACTCCTGTATTGCAACGCTTCTGAAGCGCTGGCCATTCATTGCAATGGGCAAGGGAGTTTTGGGAGCGATATATACAGCGATCCCAAACCGCCCCAAAGATTCTGCTTGCAGGACGTCCTGCAAGCGCAGCGCCCGGGTGTGAAAGCACCCATTATAATGAATGGGACGCAGTTTTCAGGCGCTTTACAGGCGCTATTTCTAAAACACCTGAAAACTGCCTCAATGTGAAAGGGGTCTAATATCATGTTTACAAGTGTTGCTAAAGCATTGTATATATTGTATATATACTTACAGTATTTGATGTCTCTTTATTTCATTTAAAATGCAAAAAAAAAAAAATGCAAATAAGCTCCTGAAGAAGCGTTTTTCTCCGAAACATGTAGAGCTTTTCCATTACTACCACCTTTTTACTCCAGCCGCACTGAATAGTATCAGGGTCTTCAGATCCCTTGACCCTTATTTAGTGGCTGTAGTTGGAGATGGAGATGTAGGATGCTACAGTAATGTTTTTATATGACTTTTTTTAGTATTATATGTGAATTGTTATAAATAAAATTTTTTTGACTACTGGTGCCTATAAAGCCCATAGTTCTTTTTCAAACATATACATTCAAATAAAATTGATGTTCTTTTTTCCCCACAAATAGAGCTTTCTTTTGGTGGTATTTGATCACCTCTGCATTTTTTATTTTTTGCTATATAGAAAAAAAAGCCTGACAATTTTGAAAAAAAAAAAAAAAACAATATTTTTTACTTTCTGCTATAAAACATATCCAACAAAAAAATTGAGAAAATCTAATTTTTTAAATAAATTTAGGCCAATATGCATTCTGCTACATATTTTTGGTAAATATTTTTGGTTTGCGAAAAAGTTATAGCATCTACAAACCATGGGATATTTGTATTTATTTTTTATTTTTTACTAGTAATGGCGGCAATCTGCAACTTATAGTGGGACTGTGTGATTGCGGCGGTCATTCGGACACTAACTGACACTTTTTGGGGACCAGTTACACTAATACAGTGATTCAGTGATTAGATACAGTGCTAAAAAAAATATGCACTGTCACTGTACTAATGACACTGGCAGGGAAAGGGTTAACATCAGGGGCGATCAAAGAGTTAACTGTGTGCCTAGCCAGTGTTTTTTAAAACTGTGGGAGGTGCTTTTACTAGGTAAAGACATGGATCCTAGTCCCTGTTTTGCAGAGACACAGGATCTGTGCCTTCCCACCTGTTTACATAGGCAGACCGCTGTTCTGCCTCTCTGCCTAATCATCAGTGGGTGCCGGGGGACATTGAGTCCGTGGTACCCGCCGCTGGGGTCCTTCTGTGTGTGATCGCAGCGGGTGCGAGCCGCCGGTGCCCCCTACCCGGACGTGCCGGATCACGTATATATACTGGATCCGGTGCCCAGGTGCCGCCCTGTAGCCTATTAGCCAAGAAAATGGTAATTATTACTTTGACAAATTCAACTCCTATTGGTCTTAAGTGTCGGTCCACACTTCTGCGTTCTGCGAGATCGCATGTGATTCGCACTGTACTGCAGTGCAAATCACATACGATGTGATTTCAGCCATACAGATAGTATGAATCGCATCGGGACCAAACTCGCACAGAACCCCTTGTTTTTAGGTCCGCACCAGAATCGGATCGCATGGGTGTTCACACCTACACGATCCGCTTCATGTCCGAACTTTCAGTTTGCAGTGCGATATGTGAGCTGAAATGGGGGTGTCATTAACATTGTATTGACACTCCCAGCAGTTTGCATATGGCAGTGTGAACTGCCGTGCGAGTCGGGCGCGATGCGGCAACCCGCAGTGGATTCGCAGGATTCCCGAGCCTCAGTGGTGTTGGGATTCAGCCTACCCAATTACTTTGAAGTCAGTTCGCCCCGACCCTGCCGGAGCCGAACCCAGTGCAGTTCAGGTTCATCACTACTTGACAGCACTTGCTGAGCAGCAATGGAGGTGTGGATCTCTGATGAAGAGGGAGTTACCCCCCGAAACATGCTGGATGTTTTTATATGACTTTTTTCATCAACAATTTAAATGATCTTGGGCTCTTTCATACGTTTTGGTCTGGCGTTCCTTTCTATGGTTTGAGAAACAGAAACCTGACAGAGAGTCTAACCCCTTCCTACTCTATCCAAAAATTAAAAACACAAAAAGTTGTGCCTTCAGATACATTTTATTTGGCAGTTCAAAACCAGCCTAAAATCATATCATATGCCTTGGCAATAAGTCAATTAAACATTCCCGGCTTTTAAAAAATGTATATTTATGCTCCTACATAAAATATTATACAGGACTAATGATAAGGATCATTCCCATTACATGCAAAGCAGAGAGTGAAATGTGTGAAAAGAAAAAAAAAAGGTGTATCAAAGACAGGAAACAAGTGTAGTAATTATATTTAATTGCCATCACCTCCATGAAGTGATAGGAGCAGGAAGAAATGGCTGAGAATAAAACAGTTGATGAAAAGGGGGGGAGGGGGGGAGACATGGAAGTGTTAGAAGTGTCAAGATCACAGGTCACAAAAGTACAGATGTGATACTGGAAGTCACAAAACTCTGACAAAAAAAAAAAAATGCATGTTCCTTTACTTCAAGCAAATAGGCTACAAGAATAGTAGAAGAGTGTATGTAGTACATGGCACGCCTCCTAAGATCCCACTCTGTACAGACTGTATGGCCACTTGCTAACTTGGCAGAATCCACAGACAGCTTTAAGCGTTTGTTGCCCCCAACACTTCATATTTCTGATTTGTGCCTGTTCTACGATCCTGTTCTACGATCACCCAGGCTCACACCCTACATACACTATATGGTCAAAAGTATTGTGACGCCTGCCTTTACACAGACGTAAACTTTAATGGCATCCCAGTCTTAGTCCGTAGTGTTCAATATTGAGTTGGCCCACCCTTTGCAGCTATAACAGCTTCAACTCTTCTGGGAAGGCTGTCCACAAGGTTTAGGAGTGTGTCTATGGGAATGTTTGACCATTCTTCCAGAAGTGCATTTGTGAGGTCAGGTACTGATGTTGGACCAGAAGGCCTGGCTCCCAGTCTGCACTCCAATTCATCCCAAAGGTGTTCTATGGGGTTGAGGTCAGGACTCTGTGCAGGCCAGTCAAGTTCCTCCACCCCAAACTCACTCATCCATGTCTTTATGGACCTTGCTTTGTGGTTCAAATCATTTGGTGGAGGGGGGATTATGGTATGGGGTTGTTTTTCAGGGGTTGGGCTTGGCCCGGTGGCGTCTCCAGCTTTCATATTTAGGGGGGCACATGGGGGGACAGGGACAAAAGTAGGGGGGCAACTATAAAATGCAATTATATATATATATATATATATATATATATATATATATATATCCCGGGGCCCTTTACTACGATCCCACAACGGCCCTTTCACATGTTCTGCAGTGAGCTCCCTTCCTACTGTATTGGGGCCCCCCAGGGTGGCAGAAAACAAGAGATATATGTCACCAGCATACCAAGAAAATATAAGGGTCCCAAGCAGTGGGAGAACTATCAGGGTTGCAAAGGTTGTCTTGCCACCGGGCCCTGGTGTTCTGCCACTGTGGGGTTTCCCAGCCCCCTCTTGCTGTCCTGCCCCTGCTATTGACAGCGCTGGTCTGGCATCTCTTGGAATTTACAGGCTGGTTCTCCTGTCCTAAGGATGGGAGAAATCAGTCTGTTTTTTCAGTAACTGAGAGTCCTGGTGGAGTCCTTCCTGCAACTCGCTCTTCTCCCTGCCAATGAGGATGCAGGTGAAGGAGCAGATCGGGCGGCTGTGGTTGTGTGAGCGCTCGCATTATGCAGTGTCAGCGAGCAGAGGGAGGGGGGAGGAATCACCCACAGGAGCTGACTGGGGACGCTCTCCCTCTTAGACATTGCCTTTTTGTAAAAAAAAAAAAAAAAAATATTTATTTATTTTTTGGGGGGGGGGGGGGGGGCACATGGTGGGGCACAGCATAATGTTGGGGGGCGTCAGGGCCCCCTATGGCCCCTCCAGGGACGCCATTGGCTTGGCCCCTTCGTTCCAGTGAAGGAAACTCTTAAGGCGTCAGCGAACCAAGACATTTTGGATAATTTCATGCTCCCAACTTTGTGGGAACAGTTTGGGGATGGGCCATTCTTGCTCTACAATGACTGTGCACCAGTGCACAAACCAAAGTCCATAAAGAACTGGATGAGCGAGTTTGGCGTGGAGGAACTTGACTGGCCTGCACAGACTCCTGACCTCAACCCGATAGAACCCCTTTGGGAAGAATTCGAGCAGAGACTGCGAGTCAGGCCTTCTCATCCAACATCAGTGCCTGACCTCACAAATGCACTTCTGGAAGAATGGTCAAACATTCCCATACACACACTCCTAAACCTTGTGGACAGCCTTCCCAGAAGAGTTGAAGCTGTTATAGCTGTAAAGGGTGGGCAAACTCAATATTGAACCCTACAGACTAATGCCCCGTACACACGGTCGGATTTTCCGATGGAAAATGTGTGATAGGACCTTGTTGTCGGAAATTCCGACCGTGTGTGGGCTCCATCACACATTTTCCATCGGAATTTCCGACACACAAAGTTTGAGAGCAGGCTATAAAATTTTCCGACAACAAAATCCGTTGTCGGAAATTCCGATCGTGTGTACACAAATCCGACGCACAAAGTGCCACGCATGCTCAGAATAAATAAAGAGACGAAAGCTATTGGCTACTGCCCCGTTTATAGTCCCGACGTACGTGTTTTACGTCACCGCGTTCAGAACGATCGGATTTTCCGACAACTTTGTGTGACCGTGTGTATGCAAGACAAGTTTGAGCCAACATCCGTCTGAAAAAATCCATGGATTTTGTTGTCGGAATGTCCGATCAATGTCCGACCGTGTGTACGGGGCATAAGACTGGGATGCCATTAAGCCCAGGTTCACACTGACTGCCGGAATGAAATTGTGGGAGTTCATCTGAATTCCCGCATGTCAGTCCCGACTTCGGGGGGGCGATTTCAGAGACATCTGTGCGGGTTTCTGCATGGAAATCACACCCTAAAATCGGCAAAAGTAGTACAGAAACAACTTTTGGGAATTGTTGCTGCGCCGCCCCGACTTGGATGCTGCCATTGCCGGAAATTGTCAAATGTCGAATCGCATCAACGTGAACCAGGGCTCAAGCTCATGTGTGTGTAAAGGCAGGCGTCCCAATAGTTTTGACAATATAGTGTAGTTGTTGCTGCAGATTTTGCCTTCAAACAGAACAACTGGCCAGGTGAAATCTGATTGTCTGCTATGGAGTAACACAGACAGTGCTCGATACAGACTGTTTGATAAACGAGGCCCGGAGCGCACAGCAGCATTTAATGGGATGATCTTTTTAAGATAAGAAAGTGTTTTCCATTGTTGCACCTGAAGCCGTTCTGCTACAACCACAAGGCAATTAATTTAGGCTGCCAGACAGAGGCAAGACATAATGCTTTTTCAAATATCAAGTCCAATTTCATTAAGACTTGAATGATTTTCCTGCTCTCTTTTCATGTAGATACCTCTGCAGTCAATTAGCATTGTCACTTTTAATCTCCACAACTCAGAAGCTGGTTATTTTCTATTATAGTCTTATTAAGCGAGATCTTTATGGCGAGAGAACGAAGGGAGGAAATGGTTATTATCAAACTGACATTTGTGAGAAGGTTAGAAGTGACTGGCTTCTCCGCTATTAACAGAAAAATGCAGTTAAGATACTTTGCAGTAAATATTTAAGGGTCATTTTTGGAAATCGGATTGCGGGAACATTGGTGTTGCGTCTACAGGAGGGCTGGAGTGGCTCGGTCTGGCCACACCCACAAATCTATTACACTGCTTCTATCAGTAGCGTTAGTCTTTGGTGGTGGGTGTGATCAAACATTAGGCCACACCCACATGGTTAGGATCACTACCAACCATTGGTGCTAATAATAAAGGCACAGAGAGAGTCTTTGACAAGCGCTTCAGGTTTAATATATCAATAATCTTGACAAACAACATGGACTTTCCTTCACAATGCTGCTGTGGTTGCTTAAAGTAGTTGGAAACCCTTACATATACCCAGGGCTGCTGTTAGAAACCACGGGGCTCCATACAGCCAACGTGAAAGGGCCCCCCCGAAATGTACACAGTTTACTATGCTTCAGTTATGAACGAACACAGTAAGTGATCGGTACAGATCACTTATTTTGCTCATTCAGGAAAGGAAGAGGCATGCATAGCTCTCAACTGTCCCTGATTCCAAGGGACTGTCCCTGATCTGGGGCAATGTCCCTCTGTCCCTCTTTCCCCCTCATTTGTCCCTTATTTGTCTGATCAATATAGTTGTATATAAAATGAACTTTTTATCTATCAAAAAGTGTTTCCCAGTGCTAAACCTTTCATCTGATTTCTAAATTGCTGCATTTGTAAATTCCAAAGGCCAATATAAAGGAATAGTAGTGGTAAAAAAAAGCCCTTGTGGGTTTAACCAATCTTGTTTTTTTGTACAATTCTCCTTTAAGGGGGCGTGGCCAGGGGTGTGTCCTATGCCTGCAAACTTTTGCTGATAGGTGTCCCTCATTCCCATCTCAAAAAGTTGGAAGACCCTTTCCCCACTGCCCATCCTGAAGGAACCTATTGTGTACTTGCTGCCGGTGGGAAGGAGAGGAGGGAAGCTGGCAGCACTGCAGGGGTAGGGGGGCACACAGGGGCGCCTGGGCAGCAGGAGAAAATGCATGGTCCACATGGAGGGTGATGCATCATGGGGTAATTACTGGAACTGATTCCCTGTATGGCTCTCTCTCTGCAGCAGCTGAAATCCGGCAGGAGGGACACAAGAAGAAGCCAGCTTTCAGCTGCTGCAGAGCGAGCCATACAGGGATCAATTCCAGTACTTGCCCCCCCCCCTCCCCCCCACTCTGATCACCCTCCCTGCCCACATCTGATTCACCCAGCTGGGCCCTCTGCTGGTCTGGGCCCCATACCGGAAGATCAGTGGTACCCCCTAATCCACGACCCTGAATATACCCAGTGATATGACTAGCCTCAGGTGATTCACAGAGATTGTTAGGACCTGGATCACCAGCTGGTGGAGCTGTGTTTCACAAAGTGGGAGGTTGTAGTTCCGGTGTCCCCCAGTGGGTGTCTTCTAGAAACCAGCAGATCCGAGTATTCAGTTTCCACCTAATGCTGGCTGCTAGGAGGGTATTTCGGTCCTCCCCTAATAGTGCCTCTGGCTCCAGTGTTTTGCTCCTGCCACATTCTGTTTGCCATTAGTCCTGATCTTACTCCTGCCCTGTACCCTTCTGCTTTGTACCTGCTCTCCATTGTTCCTGATCCCAGTTTCTTTTCCTCCTTCCCATCTGCTCCCTGCACCTCCAGTTTTTCCCTGCCTTTCTGTGTTCTCCATTTTGCATATATTGTATATATTTAGTTGTTAGGCTTTCTGTTTGTTGGGTTTACTAATTCGGTATTCTGTCACTGGATTTTTGATTCACTTATATCTTTATGTTTGCTGTGTGCTGGTGTTTGGATGGATTTTGTTTCACTGTAAACAAATCTCACTTAAAGTGTACACAGTCTGGTCCCGGTTTCATGAGTGATCTGGCCATCCCCGCTGCTGATTCCCAACAGGGATCAAACAAATCCTTCTACATGGGTTGTACCTGGTTATCTACAGCCCTCTCTCTTCTACATTTCTACAAAGTCCAGAATTCACACAGCATTCCTTAGCTCCAGAAGGCAGGGCATGGGGATCTGATGTCACACATTGCTCAGCATAGAGCAGGGAGCTGAGTGTAATCTGAGACCTGAGTGGAAGCAACGGACACATCCACTCTACATAGTCTTATAGTGAAACATGTACGACTGAGCTGTCAATCACCTGCTTCATGGGGGGGGGGTGTCTCCCAGGATTGTCTTATGTTGGCATAGACTGTCAGAAGTGACTCATGAAGATGAAATGAGAGAGCAGACCGAAATCACACTAAGCTCATACTATAGAAGGATATGCTTTGTTCCTTTTTAATTTCAGAGGTTTACAACCACTTTAGGGTCCTTTCACACGGGATGGATCCGTGATGATCCACCCCGTAAACATCCGCTTGCTCAGCGGGGATCGCTCCGTTGATTCCCTCTGAGCCGGCGGATGACAGGGCGGATGAATGTGCAGGGACCGCCCTGTCAGATCTCCGCTCTCCCCTATGGGGGGATCGGATGAACACGGACCGTCTCCACATGTCTCCACATCCAGCCCTCCACTGTGGTACACTCACCGACCTTTCTCTGCCCCGAGTCCATGATAGAGAACTTAACCAGACCGTACGTTCCGACAGCTTCACCTGCCCCTCTGCTCCAGGAATTCCTCATTAATGACCGTGTAAAGGTGAAGTTCCCTCATAGTTCTCCCCGGGCCTCCTCCTGCGATCGGCGCACCCCCCCCTCCCAGATGGGGGTGCTCTCCTGCTGCTCTCTAATATTCCATTCTCCACTTCTCCCGGCCAACAACTCCCCCCAGTGGCCTGTTACCTCAGCTTATATAGGAGGCCTGCCCCCCCCCACGCCAATTCCAATTGGGGATTGGTCAGGGCTCCCACATGAGCTGCCTGCCACTCCAGTTCTAGGCCCTGTCCCTCTTCCAGAACATTCTCCCTGGAAGCAGGGGAGGCACCTCAGAACCAAAGCATAGGTGGTCACACCCACTGCTACACTAACCACTCCCTGCCCCCCAGATCAAAACAGACAGGCTTAGCCTGAAGCATAGGCCTGCCCAAATTTACTTGTACTGACAGTTTCCCTAGCAAAAAATCCTATGCTAGCACCTACCTAAGGCATAGCTCCCAACTGTCCCTGATTTCAAGGGACTGTCCCTGATTTGGAGCAATGTCCCTCTGTCCCTCTTCCCCCCTCATTTGTCCCTCATTTTGGTCTGATCTATATAGTTGTATATAAAATGCACTTTTTATCTTTCAGAAAGTATTTCCTAGTGCTAAACCTTTCATTCAATTTCTAAATTGCTGCATTTGTACATTTTAAAAGCCAATATAAAGGAATAGTAGTGGTAAAAAAAGCACTTTTGGATTTAATTAACCTTTTTTTCTAGTTAATTTTCCTTTAAGGGGGTGTGGCAGGGGGCGTATTCTATGACTACATACGTTTGTTAGCAGGTGTCCCTCATTTCCATCTCAAAATGTTGGCAGGTATGCCTAAAGTAGAGGATGCTACATAAAAAACATGGGTGGACAGAGGGGAAAACCAAATCTCATAAGTAAACATGTTATAGTGGCCCAAAACCACCAGATGTTGGCATACAACATAACAATAATAAGCTGATAAAGTTCAATGCAAAAAAAATAGGTGAACATAAAACAAAAGTGGAAATGTAATCCATGCAGGCAGTGCCGGGACAAGGTCATCTACAGCCCAGGGCAACATGGCAAACAGTGCCCCCCCCAAGCTGTACGAGCAATATGCATACCTCCCAACATTTTAAGACAGGAATGAGGGACACCTATCAGCAAAAGTATGCAGGCATAGGACACACCCCCTGCCACTCCCCTTTTAAGGAGAATTGTACAAAAAACAAGATTGGTTAAACCCACGAGTGCTTTTTGTTTACCACTACTATTCCTTTATATTGGCTTTTGGAATTTACAAATGCAGCAATTTAGAAAACAGATGAAAGGTTTAGCTCTGGGAAACACCTTTTCATAGATAAAAAGTGCATTTTATATACAACTATATAGATCAGACCAAAATGAGGGACAAATGAGGAGGAATGAGGGACAGAGGGACATTGCTCCAAATCAGGGACAGTCCCTCGAAATCAGGGACAGTTGGGAGCTATGCTATAGCTAATACAGACATTTTACATATCAGACATTTTTAGGAGTGAGGATGAATGAGAGGAGACCTTGTTCTTGTTTGCTGGGGAAGGGATTGGCTGATACAGAAAGTCGTATCAGCATCCCACTAAGGATTTGCACCTCTCTCCCGCCGTCAGCGTGTAATACCGAGTCTTCCCACATTGCTGCAAATCAGGGACAGTCCCTCGAAATCAGGGAGCTATGAATATGTGTCAGCAAAAATCCCCCCTTCCCCCCCAAAAAAAGCACTAATCTGCATGCTTACCCCCTAAAATTTCTCTCTCCTCAGTACAAATCTGCAACCCCTGCTGAACACCCCCACTAAAAAAAATCCCCTCCTAGCACAAATTCCCTCCCCCTCTATCATATCAGCTCTTCTAACATAAACCCCACTCCTCGCACAAATCCTATTCCCCCATCCTGACACAAATCCCCCCAAATCACCACTCTTAGCACACCACCCCCAAATTTCCCCTCCTAGAACAATTCTTACCCCCTGCTGCCTTCCAAACCCCCCCTCTCAATGCAAATCTCCTCCCCTCAATCTCCGTGTGGCCCCCCCCCCCACCTCACATGATACCACAGTGCCCAGGGCAGCCGCCCCTCCTGCCCACCCCTTGTCCCAGCCCTGATTTCAGGTGATAGGATAAAGTCTGATTTACGTTATAGCTCTATATATACATCAAAGTAGTAATGATTTCCTATTCTTTATAGTAACCAATTAGATTCCAACACTCATTCTAGAAAAGTCAAATGAATCTGATTGGTGGCTATAGCCATACCTCCCAACATTTTGAGATGGGAATGAGGGACACCTACTAGAAAACGTATGTAGGCATAGGAAACGCCCCCTGCCACACCCCCTTAAAGGAGAATTAACCAAAAAAAGGTTAATTAAATCCACAAGGGCTTTTTTTACCACTTCTATTCCTTTATATTTGCTTTTAAAATGTACAAATGCAGCCATTTAGAATTTAGATGAATGGTTTAGCACTGGGAAACACTTTTTGAAAGTGCATTTTATATAGATCAGACCAAAATGAGGGACAAATGAGGAGGAATGAGGGACCGAGGGACATTGCTCCAAATCAGGGACAGTCCCTCAAAATCAGGGACAGTTGGGAGCTATCCTATAGTTAATACAGACATTTTACATATCAGACATTTTTAGGAGTGAGGATGAATGAGAGGAGACCTTGTTCCTGTTTGCTGGGGGGGGATTGGCTGATACAGAAAGTCGTATCAGGAGGAAGAATTCTCTGTTCTTTTCCATCCCACTAAGGATTTGCGCCTCTCTCCCGCCGTCAGCGTGTAATACCGAGTCTTCCCATCATGTCCCTGGACACGTTTTTCCCTTCGCTTTTCCTGAAATGTTAAAATTAAACCAGCTGCAGCTGCTCTGTCAGAGACTCGCTGCGCGCTGCAGCTATTGAAGCAATTAAAAAAAAAATTGCACAGAAGGTAATTAAAAGCCTTACTGGTTCTTGCTATTAAACTGACATTTTAGATGTCTCTGGATGCTTTATTGTGCCAATATCCTATTCCCCTCGTCTCTGGGAGCAGCACAACTGACAATCCGTCATTCCCCAAAATTATCTCCAGGTAATGTTTTCTACCAAAGAATAAGAGGTATTTAGTCAGCAGCACTCCGCAGGAAATCTGCGGGAAAAAAGAAGAGTTTTACAAAAGTAGAACATCTCATAAAAAAAACATTTTTTGGAGGGACCGGCCTTCCTTCCTATCCACTCATCCTGTCTATCGTTCTTCCGGGACTGTTCGTCTTCTTAAAGTGGAGTTCCACCCAAAAAAAAAAAAAATTTAATTTATGTGCATAAAAAAAAAAAAAAAAATGTAATTTATGTGCTTAAAAAAAAAGAAAAAAACATTTGGAGAAAATTATTTTTTTTACTCACCTTTAAAAGCCTGTTGCTAGGGGGTCCCTCGTAGTCTGCCTCCTTCAGCGCCTGGGCTCCTGACGTCACTTCCCTTGGCGCAGGAAGGGAGATCAGCTCTGCCCCATTCCCTCTTGTCAATTACCTGGGACACGTCACAGGTCCCAGATGATTGCATGGGCAATCACGGCGCTCGGCGCCACATGCGCAGTGGGTGCCCGGCTGTGAAGCACCCACAATTACAATGCCGGCACCGCCGATTAGAGAGGGAAATGAGCGGGGCTTCGATCCCCCGCATCGCTGGACCCTGGGACAGGTAAGTGTCCGATTATTAAAAGTCAGCAGCTGCAGTATTTGTAGCTGCTGACTTTTCTTTTTTTTTTTTTAAGCGGAACACAGCTTTAAAGGCAGATAAAAAAAGAAGTAAAGCCTAAGTTTAGTTAAAAAAAAAAAAAAATCAGCACAAGGGACAGTGCCTACCATAGGTGTGCACACAGGGTATGCTGGGTGTGCCTGCGCACACCCTAAGCACCCCGTGCGGTACCAATTCCTCCTGCTTTATGGCGCCCCCTGTCTCCCCCTCTGCAGTGCTGCCAGCTGCCGGGGTTGTTTCAGGATTGAAAGCAAGGGAAGCGGCCCCATAAATATTTCATTTACTGTCCCCTTTCCTTTTCTGAATGAACACCGTGAGTGATCTGTACCGAATGGTCCTGTGTTCATTCTTAACTGAAGCATAGTAAACTATACTGCTCAGCACAGAGCATTCCCATTCATTTAGAACAGGGGTAGGCAACCTGGGGCCCTCCAGCTGTTGCAGAACTACAAGTCCCATCATGCCTCTGGGAGTAATTGTAACTGCCCGCCTTGCAATGCTTCATGGGAAATGTAGTTCCACAACAGCTGGAGGGCCCCAGGTTTCCTACCCCTGATTTAGAAGGTGGTCCTGATACAGAAGGGGGATTGAAACTTCTCACCCTAGAAATTGAAGTTTTTTTATTGGCAGAAATTAAAGTGATTGTAAGGGTTCGTTTTTTTTTTTTTTTTTTAACAAACATATCATACTTTTCTTCACTGTGCAGCTCGTTTTGCACAGAGTGGTCCCGAACATCCTCTTCTGGGGTCCCTCGGCGGCTCTTGCGGCTCCTCCGCACATCAGATAACCCCCTAGGATAGTGATGGTGAACCTTGGCACCCCGGATGTTTTGGAACTACATTTCTCATGATGCTCCACTACACTGCAGACTGAAGGAGCATCATGTAGTTCCAAAACGTCTGGGGTGCCAAGGTTCACCATCACTGCGGCCAAGGAGAAGCGCTGTCCTGGGGAGTTACCTTGCGGGTGTGCTGACGAGTCCAGCATTTGCGTCAATAGACACGAATGCCAGACATGGCCCCGCCCCCGCATCATTGGACTTGATTGACAGCAGCGGGAGCCAATCAATCTATCCAATCAAGAGCCGAGAACCCCGGGCAGAGGAAGAGCACGTGTCCAGTGTGTGAAATTCCAGAGCTCGGGAAAGTAAAATGGGGGGGGGGGGCTGGTCACTGCCAGGTGTTATTTCACCTTTTTCACCATAATGCATAAGATGCATTAAAGTGAAAAAACACGAAGGTTTACAACCCCTTTAAACCAGGGGATAATAAATAAAATAAAAAAATGAAGAAAGAAAACGAATGCAGCTGTCACATCTAAGAACTGGTAAGCTGCAATATACTACACCTTTGTTTTTGTGTTTAGATGCACTTTAGGGCAAATTCACACACAGGGGTTGATTTACAAACGCCAAATAGACTGTGCACAACGCAGTTGCTCCAGAGCTTAGTAAAGGAGGTGAGTCTTCACTTGTTGCTTGCACATGATTGGATGATGGAAGTCAGCAGAGCTTCTGCTCATTTACTAAGCTCTGGAGCAACTGCATTCACAGAGGGCAACTGTACATGAGTAGTTCACAGTCTATTTGCCTTAGTAAATCAACCCCAATGTGTGGTGACAGGCGTTTTACTGTGCCGCAAAATGCCTGTCACTGCAAGGACATGGAGAAAACAATTGTTTTATCTACGTCCTATTCACACTGCAATGTAATAAATTCAGGACAAAATTGTATTCCACAGTTTAGTAATAAATTCAGGACTAAAACTACATTTTAATCCTCGGATTAATTTTCAGATTTTATATATATATATATATATATATATATATATATATATATATATATATACACAGTGGGGATGGAAATATTCAGACCCCCTTAAATTTTTCACTCTTTGTTATATTGCAGTCATTTGCTAAAATCATTTAAGTTCATTTTTTCCCTCATTAATGTACACACAGCACCCCATATTGACAGAAAAACACAGAACTGTTGACATTTTTGCAGATGTATTAAAAAATAAATAAATGCTCCTAAGTATTCAGACCCTTTGCTCAGTATTTCGTAGAAGCACCCTTTTGATCTAATACAGCCATGAGTCTTTTTGGGAAAGATGCAACAAGTTTTTCACACCTGGATTTGGGGATCCTCTGCCATTCCTCCTTGCAGATCCTCTCCAGTTCTGTCAGGTTGGATGGTAAACGTTGGTGGACAGCCATTTTTAGGTCTCTCCAGAGATGCTCAATTGGGTTTAAGTCAAGGCTCTGGCTGGGCCATTCAAGAACAGTCAGTCATGAAGATGATCATAGTTCTTCCTTCTGTACCAGGGAAGGAAGTGGTCAGTCAGGAACTCCACATACTTTGCAGAGGTCATCTTTACACCTTCGGGGACCCTAAAGGGGCGACCAGCTCTCTTCCCATGATTCCGGCCCAAAACATGACTCCACCACCGCCTTGCTGACATCGCAGCCTTGTTGGAACAGGGTGGCCGTCCACCAACCATCCACTACTCCATCCATCTGGACCATCCAGGGTTGCACGACACTCATCAGTGAACAGGACTATTTGAAAATTAGTCTTCATGTATTTTTCTGCCCAATGCAGCCGTTTCTGCTTGTGAGCATTGGGTAGTGGTGGCCGAATGGAAGGTTTATGCACAGTTGCAAGACTCTAGAGGACTCTACACCTTGATGTCCGTGGGACTCCAGAGGCACCAGCAGCTTTAAATATCTGTTTGCTGTTATGTAATGGCGTTTTAGCAGCTGCTCTCTTGATCCGATGCCTTTATCTGGCAGAAATCTTCCTCAATTTGCCTTTATCTGGACGAAACCCGTATGTGCTCTGAATCAGCCACAAATCTCTTAATAGTGCGATGATCACGCTTATGTTTTCGTGAAATAGCTAATGTTTTCATACCTCGTCCAAGGCATTGAACTATTTCACTCTTTTCGGCAGCAGAGAGATCCTTTTTCTTCCCCATATTGCTTGAAAGTGGTGCTCTGCTTAATAATGTGGAACACCCTCCTTTAGTAGTTTTTCCTTTAATTGGGCTCACCTGGCAATCTAATTATCACAGGTGTCCGAGATTGTTTTCAGTGATCAAAAGAGCCCTGAGACACAATGCCATCCATGAGTTAAACTGAAAAACAAAATATTTAATCTTTGTGACACTGAAATAGAATTTGCATAATAATTTGGAACAGGGTGTATGTAGCCATGCCCCTGTAGGGGTTGCTGAATGTAGTGGTTCACCTGTCACCCTGCCCAGTCCGGCATCCATCTCTCAGACACTCAGAGACATAGAATAGTCCATATGCTTTGTTTTTTGTATTTTATTAAGGGGATTGAACTTGGATGGGAAATGGGAAATTATGGGATGCCCAGGAACATTCAGTGCAACTTGCTTGAGACTTCTTTATACACTCTATTATATACATTCCAGTCTTCTCTCCAGCACAGACTCTTGCTTAAGACCTCTTATAATTCACTCCACCAGCATATCACTTGCTGCATACCATTACTCCACCAGACTAGCTAGCACCGTATGGTTAGGCCTGACACTAATTCAGCCAGGCCTCAGTGAACTGCCTTTGTAGGAATAGTTCAGTTGCTAACTGTCCTGTATTCAGCTACCAATCCCAGATAGGTCTCTTCAGGCCCTGCCAGCCAGTCTGGCTGCAATGACCTCTCTCTACTGCCCTTCCCACAGTCTCTTCTGGTTCTGCACCCATCTCAAACTGCAATCTCCCAGTTCTCTCAGTCGTGCCCTCCCTGTCCTCCCGACTGTGCTCACTCACCAGCCCTCCAGGCTGCGACCAGTTGTCCTACCTGGAGCCTCTTAGCAATGTTCTCTCCCGCTGTCCTCTCCTTGCTCTCTCATGTGCCTCTCCTCCAGGATCTCGTCTCATGCACCCGAGCCCCGACCCAGGGTCACTCCCCCTTTAGACTGGGGAGCTCCCCGTGGACCCTGACAGCCTCCACACTCTCTCACTCCTGCTCTTCCTCCCCGACAACTCCCCCCAAGCTGGGCTGACCCTGGGTATTTAAGTTGGCCTGCCCCCTGCCAATCCAAGTTGGGGATTGGTCAAGGCTCCTTAATATACCCCAGGCAGCTCCTCCTCTCCTCCTGTATTTAACATCCTCACTGTGTGCTAGCCAGTCCTCATGGTAGCACCTTTTTGTGCACACTGTACACTATTTGGAATTCACTTTTCTACATCAGTAACAGGTAATTACATGGTCATTCTTTTCCTGTTCATGCTCACAGAGGCTCATTCCTATTTTTGTCAATTATATCTGTTTCATGGTTTTCTTTTTTTTCTTTTTTAACTCTGATCTGCTCTTTCCTTCTCACACACTATTTTCCATTCCACTCACTTGTTCACCTACACTTTGGCGTTGGGCTCTAGCAACTTCCCACAATATGGAGTATTTACAGTATACCCAATATATATTTTTAGATATGAAGCCCACTCACACCACTATCTGGATCTTTGTCTTTTGTCTTTTTGGGGATCATGTTTATGCACCCGGTCCTTCTTCTGCAGGTCCCTTCCACAGCTTCTGATACAGACAATTTGGACAGCCTCTGACTCCTCGTCCCCCATTTTCCAGACTTATTATGATGTAAGTACTTATAGGGATGAGTAGCTCTCTCCCCTTCTTTTTGTACATATCCTCCCCATTGAGGGGTACAACATTGGATCATACTGGTCTACTCGTGTTTTGTTTTATAGATTGCGTGCACCTCCCCCTGAAGTGTGGTATTATCCACGAAAGGCGTTGGGATAATTTGGATGCACTTATTCGCATGCAGACGCCTCTACTCAATACATTATTTTGAGTTCACCACCTACCATGTCATTTTAAGCATTTTTACTACATACATTATTTGTTCCATACCACACAGTGGCTGGCTGGTTGTTTGTTTCTATATATGGTCTGTAATATGTGATTGACAATTTTATTCATTGCTGCATGTATCATGTCATTTTGCCATGTTACTTGTTTCACCAAAAAAAGCATGTTTTTTATATCAACTCATCTTCTAGCCATGTGTACTCACCTCATTCAAAGTCCCAAAAAAAACCCCTTTGTTTACTCTCCTCTTCTCCTCTCTTTCTAGCACCTTCTAGAAAGAAGGAGGTGACAGTGATGCTACCTGTGAGTCACCTAGCCCTGCCCTGAGCCACTTCCATCCCAGAATGAAAACAAACAGGCCTAGCTACCAGCTAGGCCTGCCTAAATTTTCCTACTCTGCTAGAAAAATCCTCACTCTAGCACCTACATAACTAGAGGGTGCTACATATATATACTGTATATATGACAAAAGTAATGGTCAACTATTGCCCTGTTTTTTCTTGTTTTCTCTTCTTTTTTTTTTTACAGTGGAGTGATGTAATCAATAGCAGACTGATCAGTTCTGTGTAGCACTAATGAAAA
Organism: Aquarana catesbeiana; assembly: GCF_042186555.1. Lineage (NCBI taxonomy): Eukaryota > Metazoa > Chordata > Amphibia > Anura > Ranidae > Aquarana > Aquarana catesbeiana. The sequence continues at coordinate 380,494,975 of NC_133329.1, read as the reverse complement.
CTGTGGTTTGATTGTTTGTTTGCCGTCCTTATTCAGTTTGGCCTATAGAAACCTAGTGAATGTTTTCAATACTCCCTTGGGGAGATTCAATAAGTACAGTCTTCACCAATAAAAAACCAGCAACAACAGCAGGCTAAATGTATTTATTGGGGATGCATTAACATATTTAGCGGCCCATCCATCTCATAACTGATACAGTCTCCAGTGAAATATTATCTTCTTCCTCTATAGGGCTGATTTATCACATGCAGAGTCATTTTCGACACCCTAATGAATCAGCCCTATGAAATAACATACCCTGTTGAGATATCTCACCTAAGATCATATCACATGTTTGATTAATACTTTATTTGTGTTTCCAGAGGAAAAGGGTTTTGGCTGAGGAAGATGGAAGCAGAGATTCCCCCCCCCCCGCACCTCACACCGCCAGCTCGCCAGACGGAATAGATGAGTCTGCCCTGGTCTCTGTGGGATATCTCAAAGAATACATTTTGATATCCTTTACCATATATATACACACAAGATTCCAATCTTAAAGGAGGAATAATGTATTCTATTGGCTCCTGATAAATATATTCTGCCTATGTTTCCATTTTGAGCCTTTTGAATAACTAAAGCTACATTGAGATGTCTTTGTTAATATTTACCCCCCCCCCCCCCCAAATTTTTCTGCTTTTTTGCTTTTCATTTCTCGTACATTGCAGTGACAAATTCCCCAATGCTTTAGAGAGGGCATTGAACCATTCAGCTCAGTGCCTGTGTGTCTTATTTATAAGGTCAATCCACCCAAAGTTTTCCGTTTTTGAAAGGCGCTGCAGAGTTAAAGCGTTAATAAACCCAAAACCAAAAATATAATTTATCGCAGCTTACCAATCATTGGATGTGGTTTCTTTTTTAGGCTTTTTTCTCCTCTGTTTTCACCTGGTGATCTGGTCAATAACACACCTCCTGTATTAGAGTGCCCCCATTCTGAAAGAAGAACTTGCTGTGCAGATACAACTGCTTTAATAGCTGCTGCTGTCAAAAAAACCCTATTTTATTCATACTTACCTAGATGGATGCAGCTGTCCCCCGGCGCCTCTTAAGCCGCGTACACACGAGCGGAATGTCCGACAGAAAAAGTCAGACGGAAGATTTTCATCGTCTATTCCAATTGTGTGTACGCTTTTTTTTTTCCGAAAATTCTGACGGACCTAGAAATGGAACATGTTGTAAATATTTCTGATGGAACCAATTCCTATCGGGAAAACCAATCGTCTGTATGCTGTTCCGATAGACCAAAAACGACGCATGCTCTGAAGCAAGTACAAGACGGAAGTTATTGGCTACTGGCTATTGAACTTCCTTTTTCTAGTCCCGTCGTAAGTGCTGTACGTCACCGTGTTCTGGACGGTCGGACTTTGGTTTGGCCGTGTGTAGGCAAGACCGCTTGAATGGAATTCCATCAGAGTTCCGTTGGAGAAACTTTCAGAGTTTATTCTGACGGCAAAACCAGTCATGTGTACGCGGCATAAGACTGAGGACCGAGCGATCAAACACCACTGATTACTCAGTTCTCACAGCTCCCTGAGCAGAGGGCTGGTGATGGTCAGTCAGCGGCTCTCTGCTCTGCCCCCTCTTCACTCACTGGAGTGCTGGGCTGTGGAGGGGACGGGAGCGGCCAGATCAGGCTCTCAGCAGCTGGCTGAGAGGCTGATCTGGGTGCTGTTCCAGGGATCTGGGCATGTCCTGACTCTATGGTCGTGATGATGCAACGCCTGGACCGACCCTGTGACGTCAGCAGAGAGCGGACTTCAGCCCACTGTCTGCTGAACACGGGTCACAGGAGTGCAAAACGAACTACACTCCTGTGATCCATAGGAGAAGTACAGCCAAATGAGCTTTGGCTATGCTTCTCCTTTAAGAGATGTAACAGATGCTGCAATAGGTAGCCAGAGATGAGGCACACTTCATTACAGCTAAATTATTTTTTACTGTGCAGATGTACAAAAAGCTCCCACTATTGCTCTCGGCCTCCTCCAAATTCTTTTTTTTTTCTTTTTGGTCGCTGTAAATCCAACTTCCTGTTAGAGGATGGCTACGTTCCCTGTGGTCCCACTCTATGTAGACCTCTTTTGCGCGCTCCTGACATGGATGTGTAGTGTGCATAGAGCAGTTCACATGACCGCCACTAGCGAGCCCTGCTCATTCCAAACAAAAGGGAAGTGAAAATACAAGGAGGCAGAAAACACATTGAGAAATAATTTCATGAAAAATAGATTAGAGGGCCATTAAGCAATGGATGTGTATGGATTATTTTTGGAGAATAAGGATATAATTTAGTGTCACTTTAAAACAGTATTAACCACTAGCCAACCAGCCGCCGCGTGCCCCCGGAGCCAATGCACGTGCCCGGCGGGTGCGATGACCGCCGGGTACCCACGACCGCTTGTGACAGAGCGAGAACCGGGATCTGTGTGTGTAAATGCTAAGTATGAACACCGATCTCTCTCCTCCCGTAGTCAGTCCCATCCCCCCTACAGTTAGAACACAGAGAGGGAACACAGTTAACCCCTTGATCACCCCCTAGTGTTAACCCCTTCCCTGCCAGTGACATTTATACAGTGATTAGTGGCTATTTTTAGCTCTGATCGCTGTATAAATGTCAATGGTTCCAAAATAGTGTCAAATCTGTCTGCTGCAATGTCGCAGTCCTGATAAAAATCGCCATTACTAGTAAAAAAAATAATAATAAAAATGACATAAATCTATCCCCTATTTTGTAGACGCTATAACTTTTGTGCAAACCAATCAATATACGCTTGTTGCAATTTTTTTTACCAAAAATATGTAGAATACATATTGGCCTTATCAACCCCAGGGTAGTGATGCGTTTGGGGGTGGATACGTCCCCCTTCTTCTCAGTGGGTAGGGGCACCAGGCAGGGTTGCCCTCTGTCGCCCTTCCTGTTTGCTTTCATGATGGAACCTCTGGCGGTAGCCTTGAGATCGTCCCCGGAGGTCAGGGCAATCAGGGTGGGTACCACTGATGAAGGTCTGGCGCTCTATGCTGATGATTTGTTGCTGTTCCTGAAAGACCCAAGAGAATCGCTGGCAACGGCATTGTTGATTATGAACAATTCACTACTTCACTACTTTATCCAGCTTGTAAGTTAACTGGCACAAGTCGTCAATTATGCCAATAGATGCAGGTGCAAAAGAGATAGCGGACCCTAACTTGGCATTAAGATGGGTTTCCATGATCACGTATTTAGGTGTCAAAGTCACGGCAAATGTCGCAGATTATATGTCCCTTAACCTAACACCTCTATTGACCCTCTTTAAACAGAAGGCCTAGGCTTGGCAAAAACTTCCATTGTCCTTAATAGGGAGGATTAACCTTCTAAAGATGAAAATTCTCTCTGTGATTTTATATTTTCTAAGACATGCACCTATATGGATACCTAAATAATTTTTAGGAAGTTGGATGGCATCACTAGTTCATTTCTGTGGTCCCCTAAGTTACCCAGAATAGGGTTAAAGGTACTTCAGGAACCCTGGGGTCAAGGAGGTTTAGCCTTGCTGGATTGGAGGAAATATTATATAGAGAGCTAGATGGTGTTTGCTCACTGCTGGATGGTTTCTGATGCTGGTGACTCAGCCGCGGTATTGGAAGCAGCCCACCTGGGTTCATACAAGTGTTTACGATTGGCAGTTCATAGAGGTGCTAAGTCAGATCTTCTCCTTACGATGTCTATGAAAGCCAGCATCAAGGCATGGGAAGAGGCGGGTAGGCTAGCATGCCCCAACCATCTTGGCTTTTCTCCATCAACCCCCCTGTGGATGAATCCCAAATTACCTAATTTCTATTCTTTTACGGATCCCATGGTGTGGGTGTCTAGGGGAATCAAACTTATCAAGGACATCACTAGAGAGGGGGAATTACTGACCTTTGACCAGCTCAAGCATAGACATGACCTTCCCAATTCCCATTACTTTAGATTCCTCCAACTGCATCACGCCTTCCAGTCCCAGTTTAAGGACCGAGCTATCCAGTCCTTCCCCTCAGACCTAGAAAATCTGCTTACGTCTGAGGAACTTCCTAAACCTTTATCTGTTTCATATAAAGAATTCTTTAAAAAAAAGGCTATTGGCAGTAGCCAAACGTAAGGAAAGGTGGGAAGCGGAGGTCCCCGACATCAAGGGTGAGGAGTGGGATGACATGTGGGATCATCCCTTTCAGCACCTGGTGGCGACTGATTCACTTTAAATTCTTGCATTAATTTTATTATACCCCAGCTAGACTGGCTACCATATACCCAGAATGTTGGAGGTGTACCTTTTTTCGTCAGCGGCTACCGACCATATCTTTTGGGAGTGCCCTTGAATCACACAGTTCTGGACTGAAGTTACCTCCTGCATAGCCGAGGTCCTGGTGGTCCCTGTCCCGATGACTATCAGAGTGTGTCTCTTGGGATTGGTGGAAGAGATGGTTCCATCTCGGGCTCACAGAACTCTAATCAATATCCTACTGTTTTATAGTAGAAAGACCATACTATTACATTGGAGGAAACCTGAAGCCCCCTCCCTGCCTTTTTGGAAGGGGCTGGTGAATTCAATGATGCCCTATTATAGAGCGCCATATCTGTCAAGAGGATGTGGAAAGAAATTTAAGGTGTGGCAAGCGTGGTATAATTCTGATGTAACGGTGGGGTAGGAGTCATATTAATGTTGAAAAGCCATTGTGTGTACATCCTTTTAACACCCGAGTCTGGAGATATCTGAGGCCCAATGAACACTGGCTGGTTTTCACTGCTGGAGATTTACAGCTAAAATGGTGATTGGGTTTAATGCTTTGTTTGTTACTATAAATGTTGGCTCGGTGTTGAGCCGGGTCACTTTTCCGCTGTATGTTTTGTATAAAGTGACGCAGTGCCGTATCGCAAAAAATGGCCAGGTCAGGAACTTTTGTATCTCACAAAAGTTAGTACACCCCTCACATTTTTGTAAATATTTTATTATATCTTTTCATGTGACAACACTGAAGAAATGACACTTTGCTACAATGTAAAGTAGTGAGTGTACAGCTTGTATAACAGTGTAAATTTGCTGTCCCCTCAAAATAACTCAACACACAGCCATTAATGTCTAAATCGCTGGCAACAAAAGTAAGTACACGCCTGCGTGAAAACCTACCCGGTGTCATGTGACAATTGCGTTAGTGTTACAAGGTGTGAATGGGGAGCAGGTGTGTCAAATTTGGTGTTATCACTCTCTCATACTGGTCACTGGAAGTTCAACATGGCACCTCATGGCAAAAAAAAAAAAAAAAGAATTTTTGCTCTACATAAAGATGGCCTAGGCTATAAGAAGATTGCCAAGACCCTGAAACTGAGCTGCAGCACGGTGGCCAAGACCATACTGGAGTTTAACAGGACAGGTTCCACTCAGAACAGGCATCGCCATGGTCGACCAAAGAGGTTGAGTGCACATGCTCAGCATCATATCCAGATGTTGTCTTTGGGAAATAGACGTATGAGTGCTGCCAGCATTGCTGCAGAGGTTGAAGGGGTGGGGGATCAGCCTGTCAGTGTTCAGACCATACACCAAACACTGCATCAAATTGGTCTGCATGGGTTTGGCCCCAGAAGGAAGCCTCTTCTAAAGATGATGCACAAGAAAGCCTGCAAACAGTTTGCTGAAGACAAGCTGACTAAGGACATGGATTACTGGAACCATGTCCTGTGGTCTGATGAGACCAAGATAAACTTATTTGGTTCAGATGGTGTCAAGCGTGTGTGGCGGCAACCAGGTGAGGAATACAAAGACAAGTGTGTCTTGCCTACAGTCAAGTATGGTGGTGGGAGTGTCATGGTCTGGGGCTGCATGAGAGCTGCCGGCACTGGGGAGCGCCAGTTCATTGAGGGGACCATGAATGCCAACATGTACTGTGACATACTGAAGCAGAACATGATCCCCTTCCTTCGAAGACTGGGCCGCAGGGCAGTATTCCAACATGATAACGACCCCAAACACACCTCTAAGACGACCTCTGCCTTGCTAAAGAAGCTGAGGGTAAAGGTCATGGACTGGCCAAGTATGTCTCCAGACCGAAACCCTATTGAGCATCTGTGGGGCATCCTCAAATGGAAGGTGGAGGAGCGCAAGGTCTCTAACATCCACCAGCTCGGTGATGTCATCATGGAGTAGTGGAAGAGGACTCCAATGGCAACCTGTGAAGCTCTGGGGAACTCCATGCCCAAGAGGGTTAAGGCAGTGCTGGAAAATAATGGTGGACACACAAAATATTGACACTTTGGGCCCAATTTGGACATTTTCACTTAGGGGTGTACTCACTTTTGTTGCCAGTGGTTTAGACATTAATGGCTGTGTGTTGAGCTATTTTGAGGGGACAGCAAATTTACACTGTTATACAAGCTGTACACTCACTACTTTACATTGTAGCAAAGTATAATTTCTTCAGTGTTGTCACATGAAAAGATATAATAAAATATGTACAAAAATGTGAGGGGTGTACTTACTTTTCTGAGATACTGTATGTATAATTTATACTATAAAACAATTGCTGTGTGCCGCTAAAGTGTTCAGGTTCGACGTGAAGAAAAGGTGGTAAATCTAGCACGCACCCCCCACCATGTATTCTGGGATCCAATTGCCCATCTCCCCGGGACCAACACGGCAAGTGGAGGGGAGGGTATATAGCGGACACGCCCATGGTATCTCTCGGGATTCGAGCCGGACCACGGACAGCGGTACTATTTGTGGACTGTTTTCCAAAACAATTACCTGCTACACACACTGGCTGCCAGGATGTTGGGCACCATTGCATGTGAGTGTAATTTTTAACTTGTTTATCAATACATTTTTCAACAGGATTGCGCAATGAGGATTTTTTTTATTATTCCCCATAGCTCCCAACTGTCCCTGATTTGGAACTCGGGTCCCTCTGTCCCTCTTTCCTCCTCAGTTGTCCCTCATTTTGGTCTGATCTATATAGTTGTATATAAAATGCACTTTTTATCTTTCAAAAAGTGTTTTCCAGTGCTAAGCCTTTCATCCAAATTATAAATGTCTGCATTTGTAAATTTTAAAAGCCAATATAAAGGAATAGAAGTGGTAAAAAAAGTCCCTTGTGGATTTATTTAACCTTTTTTTTGGTTAATTCTCCATTAAGGGGGTGTGGCAGGGGGCGTGTCCTATGCCTACATACATTTGCTAGTAGGTGTCCCTCATTTCCATCTCAAAATGTTGGGAGGTATGATTCCCATTCACTTATATGAGGCAACATACTGCAAGAGGCACCAGTACAGATTTCTCTAGGGGTCTCCCCACATGCTTGAACGACCACACTAGAGATAGTTGGTCAACTCCTAGGGGTGAGTGTACCTCTATGTGGGGCACCCAGTCTGAGCACCTTGGAACACAGATTTACTATTGAGCACAAGCACTTTTTATATCACCAAATTGGGACTGTTTAAGATATGTACTGTATATATTGTTTACACCTAGCGCGGTGGATTTTTCCTTTTTCAAGCCTATAATAAGGCTTACTCGTAGGTACTGGAAATATCTCCTAAACTTGCACAGTTTAGGAGATATTTACCATATACGTGTGCGCCAAAGTCATCCACGCATGTGCACTAAAGAAACAGCCCCTCGTGCCATTTCTTCAGCAGCCGCGCTGTGATCGGTGGCTCCCGTGCGTATGCGCGGGAGTGATGTCATTGTGGCTCTGGCCAATCACAGCGCCGGAGACCGCGAACCCGAAAATAACTCCAGGAGACATGTCCCCGGTCACAGCTGTGTGCGGGGCCACTGCAACAGCTTCAATCTAAGGTAAGTATTTCAAAATGAGCTAGTATGCATTGCATACTAGCTCGTTATGCTTTTGTCTCACAGGGTTTGTTTTTTGTTTTTTTATGGGTTTACAACCACTTAAACAGTGATTAACCACTTCAGCCCCGGAAGAATTTACCCCCTCCTTGACCAGGCCATTTTTTGCGATTCGGCACTGTGTCGCTTTAACTGACAATTGCGCGGTCGTGCAACGCTGTACCCAAACAACATTTATGTCCTTTTTTCCCACAAATAGAGCTTTCTTTTGGTGGTATTTGATTAACTCTGCGTTTTGTTTCTTTTTTTTGCACTATAAACAAAAGAAGAACGACAATTTTGAAAAAAACACAATATTTTTATTATTATTTTTTTTTTTCCTCAGTTTAGGCCGATGTGTATTAGACATGTGCACCGTCAATATATTTGTTTCGTTTCGCTCCGTTCCGTTTCATATTAGAATTAATTCGTATTTCATAATTCGTGTCCGAAATTTTGTACGAAATACGTTCGTTAACTTTTCGTAACAATTACGAATGTTCGTTATGATGAATTTATCATTATGAGGGGCTCCCACCATCCCTGTGCTGTGCTGTGCTGACTTCCTGGGGTTTTAACTTTTAGGTTCGTTAACTTTTCGTAACAATTACGAATGTTCGTTAGGAATCTGGATCCGAAATTCGTAAACGAAATTTCGTATTTCGTACAAAATTCGGAAGCATAGCAATTCGTATTTCGGATCCTCCCAAATGTACGAATTTACGGAAATTCGTACGAATTTTCGATTCGTATGAAACTAATCGCACATGTCTAATATGTATTCTTCTACATATATTTGGTAAAAAAAATCTTAATAAGCGTATATTGAGTGGTTTGCACAAAAGCTATAGCGTCTACAAAATAGGGGATAGATTTTAGGCATTTTTTTTTACTAGTAATGGCGGCAATTAGCGATTTTTATCGGGACTGCCATATTGCGGCAGACAAATTGGACACTTTTGACAATTTTTTGGCACCAGTGACATTTATACAGTGATCAGAGCTAAAAATAGCCACTGATTACTGTATAAATGTCACTGGCATGGAAGGAGTTTAACACTAGGGGGCGATCAAGGGGTTAAGTGTGTGTTCCCTAGGTGTGTTCTAACTGTGAGGGGATTGGACTGACTGGGAGAGAAGACAGATCGTTGTTCCTACTTAAGAGCCTGCTGTGGCTCTGAGACCCCTTTCACACTGGAGGCGTTTTTCAGGCGCTTTAGCGCTAAAAATAGCGCCTGTAAAGCACCTGAAAAAAGCCTCATCTGCAATCCCAGTATGAAAGCCTGAGTGCTTTCACACTGGGGCGCTGCACTGGCAGGACGTCAAAAAAAGTCCTGCAAGCAGCTTCTTTGCAGCGCTTTAGAAGTGGTGAATACACTGCTCCTAAAGCACCCCTGCCCATTGAAATCAATGGGTAGCGCCACCGAAGCGCCTGTAAAGTGCCTCGGCAGCGGCGCTTTGCAGTCGATTCGGCGGCCGCTAGCGGGGGTTAAAAGTGTTTTGCTGGCGCCCGAAAAGCGCTGCAAAAACTACAGTAAAGCGCCGCTAAGACTAGAGGCGCGTTACCGCCGACGCCCAGGCGCTGGCAGTGTGAAAGGGCTCTTAAAGCAGCTGCAGTATATATACGGCGATTCGCGCAGCAGAGCCGTTCTGCTGCCGTATATATACAGGAAGCGGTTAAGCAGTGATGTTAATTGTATTGCCTGACCAGATAACCACTAGAGGGAGCATTTACAAAACAAAGAACCAACATGACGGATTATCACGATACCATTGAGGAATTCATACACATACTGTAATACTTTTTACTAAATTTATTTTACAAAATGAAATACATAGAAAACATTGTAAAATCACTAAGATATTCTTTTGAGGTTCAACAAAAATAGTTACAGTATATGTCAAATAAGATGGTTGACGTGTTTCACAAAATAGCTTCTTCAGAACCAATTACTCATTGACTCGTAACCAGAGAACCTTAAATTGGAGACGTGGGAGAAATAGATGTTACTAAAGGTAAATGTATGCCTTGTATAGATCAAACACAGATTATATATACTAAAGATAATATTCCTAGGTTGATGTAATGACCCTCATAAATACAGAGAATGATAACTTACATACTTACAAAACTTACATATTGTGAACCCAAGAACATTGAACCTGAAGATCAGAAACAGAGTGCCCCAGTTAAAATGGGAGGAGTGGATGGTAAATAAGGAATGCAGGATATGGATCGGTCTAGGCCCTATATATGAATCAGAAGAATCTCTAATTATAAACATGGGCCCCAAGACCGATAAACTAGAGGGAGCATTTATAAACCTGTATATGAGATATAATCAGGGCTTTTTTTCAGCGGGAACGCAGTTCTGGCACCTTCAGCACTGAATGTATGTAATGGTAAGTGGGTGCTGGGTTGTGTTACAGTGTCCATTGATGCTGGCTGCTGGGGGATCTATTGTTACTGGAAGTGCTATTTTTTTGCAGGGGTTTATTGTTGCTTGGGAGGTCTATTGTTGCTGCTGGGGGACCTATTGAGTCTGGAAGCAATCTATTTTTACATTGGGGGGTCTGTTGTTGCTGGCGGGGGATTTATTGTTGCTGGGGGGGTGGGGGGGTCAATTGTTGTTGGGGGGGTCAGTTGTTGTTGGGGGGGATTTACTGTTGAGGGAGCAGTCTACTGTAGCTGGATGCTGGAGGGTCTATTGATGCTGCTTGTGGGGGGAGATCTGTTGTTGCTGCCGGGGGGTCTATTGTTGCTGGAGGGGGGTATTTTTTGCAGATGGTCCATTGTTGCTGGGGGGGGGGGGAGAAGGGGTCTATTGGTGGCTACAGGGGATCTTTTTTACTGCTTTTCTTGTTATCATTAACAAATTCCATACAAATTACTTAGTACCACAAATGTTACTTGGTTCTGTATTTTCTAAAAGGGGCAGTATTGGGAGGTGGAAAGGGGGTGGAACCAAGTAACGGTGCTCGGAGGTGGGTAGGAGCAGAGACAAGGGCTAACTCCGAAAGTTCCTGCACCTATTCTCTGAGAAAAAATGCTCTGGATATAATTATTAAAATATGGTAGAGCAAGAAAGTGAATTAATCTTGTCAAACATTACATCATATAAACACTACGATAAAAACTCAAAATATGTACTGACTATAAATCCTCTGTCTAAGGCTGACATCGCTTGATTTCTCTTGTCCCTTTATTCCTTACAACCACCCCCCAGCCTAGGTATCCCCATATCAGGATATATTAGATGTTTTAGCTGGCATGGCAGGACAGCTGCTTGTGATAATCCCCTATTTTCACAGCTGAAACGTTTAAAAGCTACACTATTCAGATTAATTAGGCAGATGATTAATTACGGGCAGCCGATCAATTATTACGCGCATTTCGGATTCTTGGGAGTAATTCCGCCGGAGCCTTTGATCTCTCAGGTGTTGTAGCCAATGTATAATCAAGCAGTTTGGGATTATCTCTAGGAACCCACACTTCATATGCTATTCTTCACTTGTTTTGCACTACTTAATCCATTCTTTGTCACCGTATTTAATTTGATTCATTCTTCATGAGAGAACAGAAGTCCGTTTACCGCTGTGAGATTGATAATACGAAGTGTTATCAATCCCCGAGCTCTGATACAGGACACAGGCTTCAACTGAAAGATTCCATTTACGCTATCAATCTCTGAGGTTCCAGCAGCTAGCGAGTTTAAATCAGTCGGATCCTTGTTTTTTTCCTTTTTTTTATTTTTTTGGGCTGCTATATTCTACAGTCTGTCTACGGCTACATACACATGTAAGAGAAAAAAAAAATCCTCCTTTGTTAGGAAAAAAATATAGAAAATATATATTTGTTACAGTAGCCATTTTGCAATGTAATATTAGAAGATTTAGCTTCCCGTTTGAATCTGTAGCCAGCTACGGTTCACTAAAGCCAAGAGAATTTTAGTTTTGGCTTTGTAACAACCATAGACGCAATGATCTGTGTACAGAACTCCCAAAAAATCCCATTCCCTCCCTATGGGATTGGTTCACTGTTTTTCCTACAAACTCATTGTGACCCCTTGTCCTAAACAGGGGCTGCTATGTCAATTTAGTTTTTGGCTGGGCTCTAGTTAGCTCAGACTGATTGTATAGTTGTTCACCTGGTTTTTCCCTAAACTTAAGTTGGATTGTAATTTTTCACTTTTGCCAGTAGATGTCACTGGTATCACTGGTTATAGTTTGACATTTCCAAACAAGACTAAGTTATGAATATTTATACTTCCTTCAGCCAATCCAGTAGGAGGTTTATGCCACTAGTGCATGCTGGGGGGAAGATATAAATATTTGGGACAGGCCATGCGCTTTCTCTCTCAACAGGGGCTACTATGTCAATTTAATTTTTGGCTGGGCTGTAGTTATCTCAGACTGATTGCATAGTTGTTCACCTGGTTTTTCCCTAAGCTTAAGTTGGATTGCAATTTTTCACTTTTGCCAGTAGATGTCACTGGTATCACTGGTTATAGTATGACATTTCCAAACAAAACTAAGTTATGAATATTTATACTTCCTTCAGTCAATCCAGTAGGAGGTTTATGCCACTGGTGCATGCTGGGGGGAAGATATAAATATTTGGGACAGGCCACACGCTTTCTCTCTCTCCCAGGGCTGAGGCCTGGGGAGGGGCTACTGGATGGAGCTCTGTTGTTAGGCCCAATAGCCTGTCTTTGGGACTAACATGTGCTGAAGTGGTTCAGAAGATGCCCTCCCTGGTCTGGAGGAAGCTGTGCCAAGGAGGAGACCCAGGGCAGGCCCCTTGCTGGAGAGAGCCAGGAAGAAGGCTGGTCTCTCTGAAGGGCCTGGTGACTCACTTGGAGGATGCACTGAAATTTAGAAACGTGTTTACGGTGTTGCCGGATCTGCTTAACACTGGGAAGCTGGGCAATGATCTGGATCTGGAGAGTCTGTAAGTGATCGGCTATAGTGTCTGGGACCCCTAACCCTCATGTCCATCCTGCAATAAAACTTTAAAAAGAAAAAAGTGATTGGTGCCCATTATCCTTTCCTTTCCCAATGACCACTAATGTAAAAGGTATTCTTCCCAAAGACCACCAATGTAAGAGACATTATTTTAAGCACTTCCCTACTGTGCTATAGCTGAAAGACGGCTACAGCGTGGCTCTGTTGTTCCAGGAGGGGGTCCATGGACGTCCCCCTAGAACCACGCCCGTCGTGGTCCCTCTGGGGCGCGCATCCGGCACGCTCTGTGATTGTGTCCTTTGGACACAGCTGATCACAGATCGTGGGAAAAGGCCAATCACAGTGGCCCATTACCACGTGATCAGCTGTGTCTTTTTACAGCTAATAACAATGTAAACAAACTTGCTGGTTATCTGCAGTACTTTCCTCATGCGCTGTCACAGCATGAGGAGTGGAGAGCAGTAACAGGCAATATTGACAGGGGGCATGTACGCAGATAATCAGGACACTGATCATCAGTGAACTGATTATTAGTGCAGCCTCATCAGTGGTGCCCATCAATGCCACCTATCAGTGTCCATCAGTCTTGCCCATCAGTGCCACCTATTGTTGCCTATCAGTGCTGACTATCAGTGCCTATCAGTGCAGCCTCATCAGCACACATCAGTGAAGGAGAAAAATTACCTTTTTGCAAAATTTTATAACAGAAACTAAAAAAAAGTCGTCTTTTTTTTCAAAATGTTCATTTTGTTTTTCATTTGTTTAGCAAAAATTTAAAAAACTCAGTGGTAATTAAATACCACCAAAAGAAAGCTCTATCTGTCTCAAAAAAATAATAAAAATTCATTTGAGTACAACATTGTATGACCGTGCATTGTCATTCAAAGTGCAACAGCGCTGAAAGCTGAAAATTGCCCTGCTCAGGAAGGAAATATACAGTAAGTGCTCAGTAAGCAAGTGGCTAAATGACTATCAATGTAAAGGAATGCTTTTCTAAATAACCACCAACTTGAGGGGGCATTTTTCAACTGACTGTTGACGAAAATGGAAAATGTATTATCAAATACCGTAATTTTCCTTTCCTGATGGACTCCATGGCAGCCTACGTGTGGTTAACCCCGCCTCCTCTCCAATGCTACAGGATCCCACTCCCATAAATTTGAGCTCATCACTAGAGACCGCGTTCCTTTACTGGCAAACTCATGACCGATGAGGGGAAAATCCGTCTGCCATGGAGTCCATCAGGAAAGGAGAATTACGGTAAGTATTTGATAATAAATTTTCCATTTTCCTGACAGACTCCGTGGCAGCCTACGTGTGGGAAATAACTAGCCAGTCGACACGGGTGGGTATGCTGATCAAAAAGAAATGTAATTTGGCCCATCAACTGACAGGACTCTTAAACCAAAGCTCACAGAAGATAGAGACGCAGGCTCTATATGTGACGTGACATAAAGGTATTAATGGAGGCCCATGACGCTTCTTTACAGATGACGTCTGGAGCCACATGCCGGGCTGCTGCCCACGAAGCCGCCATACTCCTGGTGGAATGTGCCTTCACTGCCTCTGGAGGAGCCAAGCCCTTAGCTCTATCTGGATGGACTGGACGATCCAGGCCGCAATTGTTCTAGACGAAGCGGGCTTCCCTCTGTTACTGCAAGATGAACAGGTAGTCGGAGCGCCTAAAGGAGGAAGTAACTTGTAGGTATTCCTTAAGTATTTCACCCATATCTAGAGGATGAACTTCAGAGGACCCTGGGGTCCTGAATGTAGATAGGACAATTTCCTGGTTCTCATGGAACACTGAAGAAACTTTTGGGTTCGAGCCTAGCATAGGGATAAGGACCACCCTATCAAGAAAAATCAGGAAGGGTTCTTCATGACCTAGAGACCCAATCTCGGAAACCCTTTTGGCCAATGTGATAGCAACTAGTAAGGCGGCCCTTGCGGAAAGGTTTTTGACAGAAAGTGGAACGGACCCTGAGGTACTGAATTCAGACAGAAAATCCAGCATGATGGGAAGATCCCATTTGGGGAACCTCGGTCTTCTTTGGGGCCTGAGTTTTGTCATCCCACGGAAAAACTGTCTGCAAATAGGTCCACTTTGGGATTGACTCCCAAGGACTGGATCAATTCGAACGTCTGCACATGAAGTGACCATTCGTTGTTGTCTAACTGTGTGCGAGACAGGAAGTCCGCTTGGACGTTCTGGACTCCGGGGATAAAAACCGCTGAAATGTTGGCCAGGTTTTTCTGAGCCCAGGACATAATGGGCTTGACTTCTTGGAGCTGTGTGGAGGTCCGAGTGCCCCCTTGCCTCTTCGCATAGGAGACCACTGTGGTGTTGTCCATTCCAAGACACACTCCTCTTTCAGGAGATGAGAAAATGATTAAAGGGCACACTAGGCTGCCCGTAGTTCCAGGACGTTTGAGCCCAGGTTGCGAAGACGGGTATCCCACTTGCCTTGTGCAAGTTCTGACCTGCAGAGGGCTCCCCAACCGGTCTCACTGGCATCGGTTGTGACCGTGATCCATGAGATGGGAGCAATGGAGTGGCAGGTGAGCAGATTTCTGCGTTGGAGCCACCAGAAGAGGCTGTCCCTCATCACTGAGGTTATGTGAATGGCCTGATTGCTATCTCTTGAATGCCACTAATGGAGGAACCCTGTCTGGAAAGGGTGTAACCTCCACAGGAACCACTTGACCATGGGGGGTCATAGAGTGCCGATAATTTTTAGGCACTGTGAGACATTTAGGCGTGAGGAACTCCGAGCCCGTGAGATTCTCCCTTGGATGACTGGGATCTTCTCCACTGGGAGAGAGATGGTGTTCTCCACCGTGTCGAACTGGGCCCCTAGGTATACCAGGCACTGAACTGGTTCCAGATGGCTTTTCAGTTTAGTTTAGGAGCCAACCAAACTCGAGCAGTGTGGTGATAACCTGCTCTCTGTGGATCAACAGTCTTGTCTTGGGACAGTAGCAGGAGGTCATCGAGATAGTGGTACAAGCGTATCCCTTTTGTTCTGATGAGGGCCACTATGGCCAGAAGAACTTTTGAAAAGACTTTCGGAATGAGGTTGTCAGGCCCAGGAGGATCCTGGCCCATTTCAGGGATCCACTTGTGTTCAAACAGCCTGTTGGGTTTTTTTCCCGAACAATTAGTGCCACCGGCTATAGCCGGCAACATTAATCAATGTGTTCTGCATTCAGGGGAAGCTCCCCATGCTCCCTGCCAGCAGAACACAATAGCACTGCAGGAGAGATTCCCCCATCAATAATGACTGTGTTAATGGGGGGGATCAAGCAATTTTCTTTCCTTCCACCTGTGCTGAAAGAAAGAAAATTTCATAACCTATGGCCTGCCTAAAACCTTTATAGTATTTCCACAAAGCCAAGCCTAAAGTTGTTGTAACCCTAAAAAAAAAAAAAAAAAAATGGATCCTGTTCCTTTAAAGCATGTTATATAGCACAGTGCATGTGCTGTGTAATTTGGCCTCCTGTATCATATAAAATACCTGGCTGATCCTGCCAGTTTCTGCCCCCCACCCCCTGTAAACTGACAATGGTTTATCATGGCTGCTAAGCCCTGACATTGTGGTTAGTTTACATGCCTCCGTCATCCGATGTGTCTCCTCTCTCCCCCTCACCCCCTCCCTGCCTGTCAGTTCCTGTATCTGTGTGAGCCATCTCCGCCCCCTCCCCTCCTGCCGCTATTAGTACTAATAGAAACTTTTAAAAATGTCACTACTAGTCCCTCTGTTTTATCCAGCAATAACGCACTGTAATGCCCCGTACACACGATCGGATTTTCCGCCGGAAAATGTGTGATAGGACCTTGTTGTCGGAAATTCCGACCGTGTGTAGGCTCCATCACACATTTTCCATCGAATTTTCCGACACACAAAGTTTGAGAGCAGGCTATAAAATTTTCCGACAACAAAATCCGTTGTCGGAAATTCCGATCGTGTGTACACAAATCTGACGGACAAAGTGCCACGCATGCTCAGAATAAATAAAGAGATGAAAGCTATTGGCCACTGCCCCGTTTATAGTCCCGACGTACGTGTTTTACGTCACCGTGTTTAGAACGATCGGATTTTCCGACAACTTTGTGTGACTGTGTGTATGCAAGACAAGTCTGAGCCAACATCCGTCGGAAAAAATCCTAGGATTTTGTTGTCGGAATGTCCGAACAAAGTCCGACCGTGTATACGGGGCATTAGTGTTTGTTGAAAACAAAGCCTCTAAATACCCTTTTCAGAGATCTTCAGGCCAGTCACGTGACTCCCGGCCGCTCCACTACTCTGATCCAAGGGCTACAGCAGGAGGGGCTGAGCGGCCAGTACGACAGTCAAGTATCCTCCCCGGCTGATATCGGAGGGAGGTCTCGGCTCCTCCTGCTGTAGCCCGGGCATCAGAGTAGGAGAGCAGCCGGGAGTCACATGACCGGCTTGAAGATCTCTGAATAAAAGTGATTTAGAGGCATTGATTTCAATAAACACTTATACTGTGAGTTATCGCTAGATAAGAGAGAAGAGATGTCAGTGACATTTTAAGTTAAAGGAATTGTAAAGGCAGAAGGTTTTTTATCTTAATGCATTAACTTACACAAAAATTACACAAAAACCTTTTGTGTGTAACAGCCTCCCCAGCACCCCCTAATTACTTACCTGAGCCCCATCTCTCTCCAGCGATGTCCGCAAATGTCTAGGCCATCCGGGACACTCCTCCTGATTGGCTGAGACACAGCAGAGGCGCCATTGGCTCCCGTGGCTGTCAATCACAGTCAGTCAGCCAGGAGAGAGTGGGGGCGGTACTGGGCCCAGGCTGGGTTGGGGCTCCATGTCTGAATGGACACACGGTGCTGTGGCTCAGCTCCAGTGCCCTCATAGGAAGCTGCTTACTGTGGGGTCACTCGACAGGAGGGAGGGGCCAGGAGCAGCAAAGAGGGACCCGAGAAGAGGAGGATCTGGACTGCTCTGTGCAAAACCAACTGCACAGAGGAGGTAAGTATAACATGTTTGTTATTTATTTATTTTTTTTAAACGAGACTTTACAATCACTTTAAGGTTACAAACACTTTAAGCTGGCCATACACTAGTAGAATTTCATTTGAAAATTTTCACTTTAAGAAAGTTCCTTTGATTTTTGAATCATTAGTGGGGTCCAATCAAGGATTGTTTTTCGACCACAGTGACAGGAAAATTCTAAGGTAGAGGATGAAAAATTGTTCTTAACTTAAAATTTCTAACTGTGAATGTGGATTTTGTTTGAGGATGTTCATTCATTCCAAAGTCGAATGTTACTAAACCTAAAAATGTTTTTTACCTTAATGCATTGGTTGCATTAAGGTAAAAAACGTTTTCAGTGTCCCTGTGCCCGCCCTTCCCTGTGTGAAGGGGAAGAGAGGGGAGAAGAGATGAGCGCTGGGCACGGCTTTTCTCTCCTTACTTCCTCTTTACACAGCATTCGAACAGCAGCAGGAGCCCTTGGCTTTTGCTGCTGTCAATCAGAGGAGGTGGGGGCGGGCCTAAGTACCGCTGTGTAAAGCCTCGTACACACAATCGGATTGTTGGCCAACAAAACCGTGGAATTTTGTCCGAAGGGCGTTGGCCCCAACTTGTCTTGCATACACACGGCCACACAATTGTTGGCCAACAATTACGAACATAGTGACGTACTACGTTGTTTTTCAGCTCTTTAGCGCCACCCTTTGGGCTCCTTCTGCTAATTTCGTTTTAGTAGAAGTTTGGTGAGTGTTGATTCGCGCTTTCTATTTTGCACTTTTTATTTCGCGCTTTCATGTTGTGGAATCGAAGGAGATAACGTGTTATTTATTATGGCCTTGGAGTTATTGCTTTGACATTATTTTTTTGGTTAAATAATGATTTGATTTAGTATATTTTCTATATTTTTGGATGCATAGAATGCACTTTTTGGATAAGTTCTATTGGCAGATAGCATGTCTAATTTTATTTGTTTTCTTTTTTAATGCACAATAAAAAAATTGTGGAGAATAATACTTGGCTATGTGTTTTACTTCAAATGACAGTTTGGGAATAGGCAGTTACATTTATAAAAATACTATGTAAAATTGACAAGGGACACTGGTGGCACTGATAAAACATATTGGAGGAATTGCTGGGCAGATCTGGAACATAATGGTGCCAATCAGTGCCCATTTGTGGGCACTGATTGGCACAAATTGGGCACATTGGGCACATGTGGATGGCCATGGGGTACATACCTGGCCATCCACATGTTGCCCCTTCCCTGGTGGTCCAGTGTGGTGATCTGAGGGGGGGCTGCGCTGTTAAACAATCAGCGCAGACCTCCCCCATCAGGAGAGCTGCCGATCGGCTCTCCTCTACTCGCGTCTGTCAGACGTGAGTGAGGAAAAGCCGATCAACGGCTCTTCCTATTGACAGCGTGATCAGCCGTGATTGGACATGGCTGATCACGTGGTAAAGAGCCAAGATCTGACACACCGCTCCACCGATTGCCGCAATGCGTGCCCCGGGGGGCAAATGGCGGCATGTTATCCTGCTGGACGTCATATGACGCCCAGTCAGGATAACTGAACCACCGCCCGGCCGCCATCTGCTATGGGCCGGGCGGGAAGTGTTTAAAGAAGAAGAGAATTGTGCGCTGCATTTGGAGATTTCATAATTTGCCACGTCACGAATGTTAATTCTCCATTACGAACGCTAGTTTACAAGACCGACCGCTTCTGGCTCATCCTTGCTTCCGAGCATGCGTGTTTGCACTTTGGACTTTTGTCCGACGGACTTGTGTACACACACACAGAAAATCCGACAACACACATTTGTCCGCAGAAAATTTTAAAACCTGCTAGCCAACATTTGTCCGCGGAAAGTCCGGCAACAATTGTCCGATGGAGTGTACACACGGTCGGATTCACCACCAACAGCCTGTCATCCAACATTTTCTGTCGGAAAGTCCGATCCTGTGTTCGAGGCTTAAGTCTATGGAGCGCGGCTCCTTAGACATACAGCTTGGAAGCACGGGGACTACCTCTCCCCATAGCTCGAGGCTGGCTATGGTAGTCCTGCAGAAGAAGAGGAGGAGCCAAGATCGCTGCTGGGGACCTCAGAAGAGGAGAATCTGGGCTGAGCACAGAGCAGGTAAGTATAACATGTTTGTTATTTTAATTAAAAAAATAAATTGAGTTTAGTAACACTTTAAAAGCAAATTAAATTTTGAAGTTCTTTCAAACCACATACAGTAAAACCTTGGATTGTGAGCATAATTCGTTTCGGAGACATGCTTGTAATCCAAAGCACTTGTATATCAAAGCAAATTTACCTAAAAGAAATAATGGAAACTCAAATGATTTGTTCCACAACCATTTATTCATAAGTCCTTCAGTTTATAGTCCATATAAAAAGATTATAGCAATGTGATAAGTTGTGTAACCATAAAATGTCCATCCACAAATGGAAGCCTCCACAAGAGGATTAGAAGCAAAATCCAGCAGGAGCTCCAGAGTATAAAAGAGAAGAGAGGTGACTCTATTAGTGTAACAATACGGTTACATTTAATGAAGGTCCAACATTTAGCAACTCACATGGATGATGATTAAAAGAGGCACATCTAAGTATGCAGGCATCCGGGGTAAAGCTGTCCATGTAGACCGTCCTCCGCACCGCCGACTCTCACCGCTGCCAGTCTGCAATCATGACCGGGAAGACTACCCTGCAGTAGAGCGATCTGAAAGCAAGGTTTGAAGCGCTTGTGGAGCGCAGTGTGGAATGGCGGTGCGGAGGACGGTCTATGTGGACAGCTTTACCCCGGATGCCTGCATACTTAGATGTGCCTCTTTTAATCATCACAAATGTTCATGTAGACACTAGTTCAAAAATCTATAGTACTATTGTATGGCCTGCAAGTTTAATCCATCGAGGGTATTTGTCGCAAACCTCTTCCCATATCCGATAGCATTTGTCTCGTTTTTCGGTGTCCACATTCTGTATAATGGAAGTAAAGATTTCACAACTTTTCCTGAAATGACATCAGTTAAGGATCTCCGCAACCTGTTTAAATATACATGTTACATGTCTCCCTGTAAACGCCTACGCTTTAAACGCAGCAGCACAGAAGTGTTCATAATTACACAGCTTTCCGATAAATACCGAGCCTTATGACAGATCACACAAGCCTCTTTGAAAGGTTTTATCCTGTGCCATGCTGATGTTAAGTGTAAGTATATTTATGTCTGATGCTGTCATTTCATAATTAAGTTAAAGTCAGATGAGAATTTTTTATCTGAGTTCATCTTCACACTGCGCGCAAATTACTTCTAGGCGGAAGGAAGCTTGCTAAAACTTAACAATTCGAAACACCAGGGATAATAAATTCCAGCTGTAAAATCCTTTGCTAGAAGTCTTTAAAGAGAAAGCTATATCAGTGCTAAATCAGAGTGAGAATAAACTGTGGAGGGGAGAAGAAGAGCAAGAATCTGAATACAGTAAAACCTTGGTTTGAGAGTAACTTGGTCTGAGAGCGTTTTGCAAGACAAGCTAAATTTTTAAATACATTTTGACTTGATATACAAGTAGTGTTATGTCACAACTGAGTATAAAAGAGAAGAGAGGCGCCTCTAAGTGTAGCAATATGGTTGCATTTAATGAAGGTCCAACATTTAGCAACTCACGTGGTTGAAGATTAAAACAGTATGTAGGCATCCAGGGTAAAGCTGTCCGTCCTCCGCACCACCATCAAAGTCATCCCTTCCACGCTGCGCTCCACGAGTGGTGCAAGCCCCGCATTCAGATTGCATTACTGCAGGGTAGTCTTCCTGGTCACGATTGCAGACTAACATCGGTGAGAGCCGGCAGTGCGGAGGATGGTCTATGTGGACAGCTTAACCCCGGATGCCTGCATACTTAGATGTGTCTGTTTTAATCATCAGTCATGTGAGTTGCTAAATGTTGGACCTTCATTAAATGTAACCATATTGCTACACTTAAGCAGGCCATACATGGTTGAATTTCGAACAAATTTTCTTTTCAAAATCAGAAAGTTCGTTTTTTTTTTGTGATCCGATGGTGCCACCATTGATTTTCGAAATTCGGCCGACCAAGCCTTCAATTTCACCATATGTTGCTACAGAAAAGAATTTTCGTGGGCGGGAATCTTCTTTTCTCTCCGTTAATTTTCTTTTCTTATTACATTTCTCGCACGATTCTCCCATCATTGATTAGAAAATTGTTTTTCAAAAAATTTCCAACATGTCCGATTCCTCAAATTTGATTGCCGCACGAAAATCAGCAGTTGTTGCAGCCCACTAATGGTGCGAAATTCATACGAAAATTCTTTCATATGATTTTCGGAAGAAAATTCTTACGAAATTTGAACCGTGTATGGCCGGCATTAGAGGCGCCTCTCTTCTCTTTTATACTCTGTAGCTCCTGCTGGATTTTGCTTCTAATCCCCTTGTGGAGGCTTCCATTTGTGGATGGACATTTTATGGTTACACAACCAATCACATTACCATAATCTTTTTATATGGACTGTAAACTGAAGGATTTATGAATAAATGGTTGTGGAACGAATCATCTGGGTTTCCATTATTTCTTATGGGGAAATTTGCTTTGATATACAAGCGCTTTGGATTACAAGCATGTTTCCGGAACGAATGATGCTCGCAATCCAAGGTTTTACTGTAGTTGTGTCATTGGGAACATTTATGAAAATAAGTCCTCAGCGATGCTGGGCTGGGAGGAGGAGACGGGCCAGGAAATTTCCCCTGAGGATTGGTTGGATATGCTTTCTAATAGGCACAAATGCACGAAGTCTATGGCGGACAAGGAAACGGTAGTTACGCTCCACACCAGGTGGTATTATACACCTTCAAAACTGCACAGGTTCTATCCCATGGTCTCAGAGACTTGTTTCTGAGGTTGTCCAGATAGGGGTACCTATTTTCTGGAACTATGGGGCAATTAAATCAATCTGGCAGAGGGTGTCCACCAAGGTCACTCTAATCACAGGGATGCAACTGACCCTGACATACCAACTGTGCCTTTTTTTTTGCTGACCTACCAGAGGTCCTCCCTCCCGAAAAAAAATTGGTCCATACCTTGTTTAGCTCAGTTCACTGGACGATTGCACTGCACTGGCGCACCCCCTATGATCTCTTGGGATTCAATTTTGAAATGTATGGCTGCTTTTCAGCTCATGGAAAGGGTGCATCATACAATTATGGACACTATGCCGATATATAATCGAAAATAGGAGCACCTTAATTGGTCACCTTATTGTTTTGGTAGGTGCATAGACTCATAGCACGTAAGATGCTAGCAATTCTGCATGTACAGTTTTGGTACCCTTATGTACTGTATGTCTCTTTTTTGAAATATTTTTTATGTTTGTTGTTTCTCTGCATCTCTTCTTTTTACTTTCCCTACTTTATTCTTGGTTAAAGATACGTAACTCTTGTGCTTTACTTCTGGATTAGTTTCATCTAGAAATTAGGCCATTTTATTACATAAATACAAGTTGACTTTGTTTGGAAATCCCGAAAAGGGTCGTTGGCCTTATATTAGTATGCTTTTTTATTATCCTAGAGACAATTGTACAAGTTTGTTACTTGCTATGTGCATTTTTTTTGTATGTAATTTCTTTGTTCTTTTTATCTTGCAATAAAAGAAATCGATGGTATTAAAAAAAAGAAAATGAGTAGTAAAAAGTGTGAAGAGGGTTGAAAAAAAAAAACAAAAAACGACCAATGTCTTTGATTTTGACATATGTTTACATTGACCTTACATACAGCCGCTGTGCATTTTTTTTTTTGGTAATTTGCTATACAAAACACATTGTTCTATTGATCTGCAGTATCTTGGCTTCTCCGTTATGTGGCTTTTTGGTTTATATTTGTTGATGTACACATTTTGGCTTTAACAACCAGACCTTCAGTCCTTTAGTCTGGTCATACATTATATAATTTTCTTATTCGATTTCCTTTAGATTTACCTTCAACTATGTAGTGCAAGGGCCTGCCTGATTGTATACAATTTGAAAATGTTTAGGTTTGACCTCATATTATTATGGTTTTGGTAAATCTAAAGGAAAATTGTACAAGAGAATTGTAAAATGTATGGCAAGCCTAAAGCCTCGTACACACGATTGGATTTTCCGCAGACAAAACCTCTGACTTTTGTCCGAAGGCGCGTGCCTGGATTTTGTCTTGCACACAAACGGCAAGGAATTGTTGGCCAACAAACACCAACATAGTAACGTACTAGAAGTACTACATGTTTTTTCAGCTCTTTAGCGCCACCATTGGGCTCCTTCTGCTGAATTCGTGTTAGTAGAAGTTTGGTGAGTGTTGATTCACGCTTTTCAGTTCGCGCTTTTCAGTTCGTTTCTGAACGGCCGGTCGCCAACCAGACATGTTGCGGAATCGGAGAAGATAACGTGTTATTTATTATTGGCCTTGGAGTTATTGCTTTGACCCAAGTCCAGTCCAGGAACAGGAGGAGGAGGAGGAGTTCTTGGACCAAAAATTGTTTGCTTTATTAATTGTGGCCAATCATGTCATATGCCTTTGCTGCGGGAGCTCCAGGAGAATAATCCAGATGATTTTCGGAATTATCTCTGGATGACGGACCCCTGTTTTCACCAACTCTTGGCATTGTTGACCCCCTATATTAAGAAGCAGGACACATGCATGAGGCATTTATTTTATTTGTTGGTTGAATAATAATGATTTGATTTGTTATATTTTCTATATTTTTGGATGCATAGAATGCACTTTTTGGTTAAGTTCTATTGGCAGATAGCATGTCTAATTTTATTTGTTTTCTTTTTTTTAATGCACAATAAAAAATTGTGTAGAATAATACTTGGCTATGTGATTTACTTCAAATGACAGTTTGGGAGTAGGCAGTTACATTTAAAAAAATACAATGTAAAATTGACAAGGGACACCAACATAGTTGTATCTTTGACCTTAAAAACTACAGGATAATAGTGTTGTGATAACTTGCCCAAAAAAAAAAAAGCCTTTGAAAATGTGTTTGCAATAACTCCATCAGTATCACGAGCAAAGCAGCTTCATTATTATCCCATTAAAGAAGAAGAGAATTGTGCGCTGCATTTCCAGATTTCATAATTTTACACTTCATGAATGTTAATTCTCCATTACGATCACTAGTTTACAAGACCGACCGCTTCTGGCTTGTCCTTGCTCCCGAGCATGCGTGTTTGTACTTTGGACTTTTGTCCGACAGACTTGTGTACACACGCTCAGAAAATCCGACAACAGACATTTGTCTGCAGAAAATTTTAAAACCTGCCATCCAACATTTGTCCGCGGAAAATCCGACAACAATTGTCCGATGGAGCGTACAGACGGTCGGATTTTCCGCCAACAGCCTGTCATCACACAATTCCGGTCGGAAAATCCGATCGTGTGTACGCGGCTTTAGATTGCACTTTTTGAGAAATGGCTCCTTCGTTTTTTATTTATTCCATAATCTTTTTATTGAGGCAATTGTAACAGTATTCACGAGAAATACACGAGTTATACAATGCTTGTATAACTTTTTCCAAAAAAAAAAAAAAAAAAAAAAAAGGGGGGGGGGTAGGGAAAGAACAAACAAGAGACAGTGCTCATACAACTCGCAAATCTATAGCAAATAACAAGATAAAATGACAATGCGTGGTCTAACAGTAGACCTATGGCTACTTCGTTTATGTAATGTTTTGTACAAATTATCTTGTTATCCATAGCAGATATACTGCTACAGGGCGGTCCTCCTGTGCAGAATCATGTATATATACGTGATTCTGCACTCCTGCCTAGGGGGCACGCACACGCCCGCCTCTGGCAGGCCCCTTCTGCTGTGATTACTCACTGCAGAAGCCGATCTGCATCTTGCACACACCGATCGTCGGGCAGAGACACAGAACAGACCTATGTAAACGATGCAGAGCTCGGTGCTGACAGGGGGGGAAGTAATGGATTTTGTGTCCCTGCAAAGCAGGGAGTTACATCTAACCATTCCCTTAGTAAAAGCAGCACATACAGTACACAAAAACACTAGCGAGGCACACATATAGCCATTTGATTGCCCTAGATGTTTAATCCCTTCCCAGCCAGTGGCATTAGTACAGTGACAGTGCATATTTGTAGCACTGATCACTGTATTAGTGTCACTGGTTCCCACAAAGTGTCAAAAGTGTCAGTTAGTGTCCGTTTGTTCGCCACAATATTGCAGTCCCGCTATAAGTTGCTGATCACTGCCATTACTAGTATAAACAAAAAAGAAAAATTCCAGTATATATATATATATATATATATATATATATATATATATATATATATATATATATATATATATATATACGCTATAACTTTTGCAGAAACCAATAAATATACACTTATTGGATTTTTTTTAACCAAAAATATGTAGCAGAATACATATTGGTCTACATTGATGAAGAAATTTTATTTTTTAGAGTTTTTTTATTGGATATGTTTAATAGCAGAAAATAAAAAACACGTTTTTTTTTTTTTTTAAATGATCTTAAAATATGTTTATAGCACAAAACAAAAAACAAAACAAAAAAACGTAGTGGTGATCAAATACCACCTAAAGAAAACTCTATTGGTGGGAAACAAATTACATTAAATAATGTAATTTGGGTACAGCAATGCATGACCGCACAATTGTCAGTTAAAGTAACGCAGTACCGTAACGCAAAAAGTGACCTGGTCATGAAGGGGGGTAAATCTTCTGGAGGTCAAGTCGTTAAAAGCATGTTAATATGCAGTGATTAGACTCAATGTGGTAGATTTCCTAATATACGGTAAATCCTAGTATGAAAGGTACCAAAGGAAAACAATAATAGACAATGTGTCATAAATAGGTTAAAAATATATATTTATACTTTATTGAACATATTAAAGTTTAAATATATATTTTAACCCATTTATGACTCATTGTCTGTTATAGTAACCCCTTGTTTTCCCTTGGTCCCTTTCATACCAGGATTTATATTAGTATAGCTGTTGTATGGTTATTGTGACAATACCTTAATTTGGTGAATGGTCCTTGGGGTAACTTTAGCTAAAGATTGATGCCAATGCCCTACCCTTTGTCATTCTTAGTTCAATGTGGTAGATGCGTTTGTAAGTGAGATTGCGTCAGTCCGAACTGTATTTTACTTTCCTCCTTGACCCCTTTTTCCTCCTTCGCAGCAAGTAAATACCGCTTTTTTTGTTTTCTACCTTTGCACTTCCTGGCCCAGCCACCGTCCTCCATTCTCGCCGCTGCTGTGCTCCCAGTGCCTCATGGGATATGCACCTCATTTTTCTCATCAGCTTCCGTACGTAGAAGGAGGAGGGCTGACCTGGTGGTGTGTTTTTTTGGGAATAGGGGTTGGAGTAGGGGCAGCTGCCTGAACCCCAAAGAGGCAGCCTCTTCCCAACGACATCATGGAGGTAGATAGTGGCATGGGCACTGGGTGGTGAAAGCAGAGAAGCTGATCACAGGAGGACAATGTTGGAATTGATGAGCAGGTGAGTATGTGATTTGAGGAGGGGTGGCCTGGTGGTACATTTTTGGGGAGGGGGGTTGGAATTGGGGGGCAACTGCCTGAAACCAGAAGAGGCACACTCATCCCAAGGACATCATGGAAAAAAATGGTGGCACGGGGCTCAGGTGGTGGAAGCAAAGAAGCAGATCGCAGCAGAGCAATACTGGATCTGCTGCCTGGGTGAGTATGTGATTGGAGGAGGGGTGGGGTGGTGAATTTTCAGAGGGGTGGCCTGGTTGTGCGTTTTCGGTGAGGGGGGTGCAACTTGGGGTGGGGGCAGCTCCCCTGAATCCAGAAGAGGCAGCCTCCTCCAAATAACACCATGGAAGAAGATAGAGGCACAGGATTCCTGCAGGGTGGGTAAGTATGTGATTTGAGGAGGGGTGGCCTTGTGGTATGTTTTCAGGGAAGGGGGCAATTTGGGGTGGGGGCAGCTCCCCTGAATCCAGAAGAGGCAGTCTCCTCCCAGTAACACCATGGAAGAAGATAGAAGTACAGGATCCCTGCCAGGTGGGAGAATATGTGATCTGAGGAGGGGTGGCCTTGTGCATTTTTGGGGAGGGTGGTTGGGATGGGGGCGACTGCCTGAATCCAGAAGAGGCACCCTCCTCCAAGTGACATCATGGAAAAATATGGTGGCATGGGGCTTTATTGGTGAAGGCAAAAAAGCAGATTGGAGCAGACCAATGTTGGATCCGCTTCACGGGTGAGTATGTGATTTGAGGAGGGGAGGCCTTGTGGTGCGTTTTCAGGAAAGGGGGGGGGTGATTTGGGGTGGGGTCAGCTCCCCTGAATCCAGAAGAGGCAGCCCTCTCCCAATAACACAATAGAAGAAGATGGAGGCCCGGGATCCCCTGAATCCAGAAGAGGCAGCCTCTTCCCAATAACACCATGGAAGAAGATAGAGGCACAGGATCCCTGCAGGGTGGGTGAGTATGTGATTTGAGGAGGAGTGGCCTTGTGGTATGTTTTCAGGGAAGGGGGCAATTTGGGGTGGGGGCAGCTCCCCTGAATCCAGAAGAGGCAGCCTCCTCCCAGTAGCACCATGGAAGAAGATAGAAGTACAGGATCCCTGCCAGGTGGGAGAATATGTGATCTGAGGAGGGGTGGCCTTGTGCATTTTTGGGGAGGATGGTTGGGATGGGGGCGACTTCCTGAATCCAGAAGAGGCACCCTCCTCCCAGTGACATCATGGAAAAATATGGTGGCACGGGGCTCTATTGGTAAAGGCAGAAAAGCAGATCGGAGCAGACCAATGCTGGATCCGCTGCGCGAGTGAGTATGTGATTTGAGGAGGGGAGGCCTGGTGGTGCGTTTTTGGGGAGGGGGGGACAACTTGGGGTGGGGGCAGCTCCCCTGAATCCAGAAGAGGCAGCCTCCTCCAAATAACACCATGGAAGAAGATAGAGGAACAGGATCCCTGCAGGGTGGGTGAGTATGTGATTTGAGGAGGAGTGGCCTTGTGGTATGTTTTCAGGGAAGGGGGAAATTTGGGGTGAGGGCAGCTCCCCTGAATCCAGAAGAGGCAGTCTCCTCCCAGTAACACCATGGAAGAAGATAGAAGTACAGGATCCCTGCCAGGTGGGAGAATATGTGATCTGAGGAGGGGTGGCCTTGTGCATTTTTGGGGAGGGTGGTTGGGATGGGGGTGACTGCCTGAATCCAGAAGAGGCACCCTCCTCCCACCGACATCATGGAAAAATATGGTGGCACGGGGCTCTATTGGTGAAGGCAGAAAAGCAGATCGGAGCAGACCAATGCTGGATCCGCTGCGCATGTGAGTATGTGATTTGAGGAGAGGTGGCCTGGTGGTGTGTTTTCAGGAAAGGGGGGGGTGATTTGGGGTGGGGGCAGCTCCCCTGAATCCAGAAGAGGCAGCCCTCTCCCAATAACACAATAGAAGAAGATGGAGGCACAGGATCCCTGCCAGTTGGGTATGTGATTTGAGAAGGGGTGGCCTGATTGTGCGTTTTTGGGGAAGAGGGAGTGATTTGGGGCGGGGGCAGCTCTCCTGAATCCAGAAGAGGCAACACCATGTAAGAAGATGGAGGCTTGGGATCCCTGCTGGGTGGGTGAATATGTGATCCGAGGACAACACTGGAATAGGTAAGGGGGTCATAAATAAATAAATGGAGGGTGGGTGTGAATTCATCTTTCAGTGGAACAATGACACACGTATCTAGAAAAAGAGCATCAAAATAGCAATGGTTTCCCTTTAAGCAATTTCTGTACAATGCAATGGTATTGATCCATGATTCCAGGGAAACACCGCTATGGGTTATCAATAAAAAAGAAAAATAAGAAATGTTGGTGATTAATGGATAACATTGACCCGGGGGACGTCACCTCTGCCGCTGCTGTTTTATGACACGCCAAGCTTTGTTTGATTTAACACTCATCCGTCTTTAAAGTGGATCCAAGCTCTCTACTAACCAGCCAATTACCTTTTATTTTCCCTGATTAGCTTTTTCGAATTGATGATGTCAGACTCTGCTGCAGTTTACAGGGCAGCCCCTAATCACTAGGTATGCTCTCACCGGCATCCATTTAAAATGAAGCTGACAGGGGACATAAAGAAGGCCATTATCAGACCCTCTTTAGCACGGTGATAATTTGAAGCCGGCCTGACCTGCTGTGTCACCTTTTTTAATACTTAAACATATTTTTGCTGCTTGCCATTACTCATTTTCAATTAAATTCTCAATAAAAATGTTCCTATTCACCTGGAATCTACAACGATCAATGAAAGATGTGATATACGGAGACGTTGGGGAACTGTGGTCGTAATTCCTCACTAACTGCAGCTGTGGGAGCCTTAAAAGATAAGGCCTGACAATACGGAATAACAGTTAGAGAAGTGGACTGCGTTCAGCTGCCTGTACTCCCAATATGCCGCTATTTTAAATTGGTCATGTGATGAGTCTGGCTGTCTTTAATATACGTTGCCTCACACAAAAGAAATGTATTTTTGCAACATAATCGATACTTGAATGATCAGTCTTCAGGACAAATGGAAAGGGTCAGTCTACCCAATGCCCAAATACAGGTGTGTTAAACTGCCTGTTAGAGTGCCTTGAAAAAGTATTCACACCCCTTGAAATTTTCCACATTTTGTCATGTTACAACCAAAAACGTAAATATATTTTATTGGGATTTTATGTGATAGACCAACACAAAGTGGCACATAATTGTGAAGTGGAAGGAAAATGATAAATGGTTTTCAATATTTTTTACAAATAAATATGTGAAAAGTGTGGTGTGCATTTGTATGGCGCCCCCCTGAGTCAATACTTTGTAGAACCCCCTTTCACTGCAATTACAGCTGCAAGTCTTTTTGGGGATGTCTCTACCAGCTTTGCACATCTAGAGAGTGAAATTTTTGCCCATTCTTCTCTGCAAAATAGCTCAAGCTCTGTCAGATTGGATTGAGAGCATCGGCGAACAGAAATTTTCAAGTCTTGCCACAGATTCTCAATTGGATTTAGGTCTGGACGTTGACTGGGCCATTCTAATACATGAATGGGCTTTGATCTAAACCATTCCATTGTAGCTCTGGCTTTATGTTTAGGGTCATTGTTCTGTTGGAAGGTGAACCTCCGCCCCAGTCTCAAGTCTTTTGCAGACTCTAATGCCCTGTACACAGGACAACAAAATCCTGGATTTATTTCCGACGGAAGTTGGCACAAACTTGTCTTGCATACACACGGTCACACAAATGTTGTCGGAAATTCCGAACGTCAAGAACGCGGTGACGTACAACACGTATGACAAGCCCAGAAAAATTAAGTTTAATAGCCAGTGCGGCTCTTCTGCTTGATTCCGAGCATTCGTGGAATTTTGTGCGTCGGAATTGTGTACACATGATCGGAATTTCCGACAATCAATTTTATTTTGTTGTCGGAAAATTTGAGATCCAGATCTCAAATTTTGTTTGCCGGAAATTCGGAGAGAAAATGTCCGATGGAGCCTACATACGATCGGAATTTCCGACAACGAGTTCCCATCGAACAATCCTATCGTGTGCATAACAGGCATAACAGGTTTTCTTCTAAGATTGTCCTGTATTTGGCTCCATCTATCTTCCCATCAACTATGATCAGCTTCCCCATTCCTGCTGAAGAAAAGCATCCCCACAACATGATGCTGCCTCCGCCATGTTTCACGGTGGGGATGGTGTGTTCAGGGTGATGTGCAGTGTTAGTTTTTAGCCACACATAGTGTTTTGCTTTTAGGCCAAAAAGCTCTGACCAGAGCACCTTCTTCCACATGTTTGCTGTGTCCCCCACATGGCTTCTCACAAACTGCAAATGGGACTTCTTATGGTTT
Source organism: Aquarana catesbeiana (assembly GCF_042186555.1). Classification (NCBI taxonomy): domain Eukaryota; kingdom Metazoa; phylum Chordata; class Amphibia; order Anura; family Ranidae; genus Aquarana; species Aquarana catesbeiana. The sequence goes on along the minus strand of NC_133329.1, from coordinate 380,463,248 downwards.
TCTTTCAACAATGTCTTTCTTCTTGCCACTCTTCCATAAAGGCCAGATTTGTGGAGTGTATGACTAATAGTTGTCCTGTGGACAGATTCTCCCACCTGAGATGTGGATCTCTGCAGCTCCTCCAGAGTTACCATGGAGCTCTTGGCTGCTTCTCTGATTAATGCTCTCCTTGCCCGGCCTCTCACTTTAGGTGGACGGCCATGTCTTGGTAGGTTTGCAGTTGTGCCATACTATTTCCATTTTCAGATGATGGATTGAACAGTGGGGCAATCGGATATTTCCTGAATCAACTTTACCCATAAATGTTAGTATCCAGTTATATTATGTACATTAACCCTTTCATGACTAAGCCCATTTTTTAAATTTGGTGTTTACAAGTTAAAATCCATATTTTTTGCTAGAAAATTACTTAGAGCCCCCAAACATTATATATATATTTTAGCAGAGAATCTAAAGAATAAAATGGCGATTGTTGCAATATTTTATGTCACACTGTATTTGTGCAGCGGTGTTTTAAACGCAACTTTTTGGGAAAAGGGACACTTTCATGAATTAAAAAAAAAACAAAGAGTAAAGTTACCACAATTTTTTTGTATAATGTGAAAGATGATGTTACGCCGAGTAAATAGATACCAAACATGTCACGCTTTATAATTGCACGCACTCGTGGAATGGTGACAAACTACGGTACCTAAAAATCTCCATAGGCGACGCTTTAAATTTTTTTTACGGTTACCAGGTTAGAGTTACAGAGGAGGTCTAGTGCTAGAATTATTGCTCTCACTCTGACAATCGCGGCGATACGTCACATGTGTGATTTGAACACCATTTACATATGCGGGCGCAACTTCTGTATGCGTTTTCTTCGCTGCGCGAGCTCGAGGGGACGGGGGGGCTTTAAAAAAAATTTTTTTAAATTTATTTTATTTATTTTTATACTTATAAATTGTGTTTAAAAAAAAAAAATGTTTTTTTTTTACTTTTATTGCTGTCACAAGGAATGTAAACATCCTTTGTGACAGTAATAGGTGGTGACAGGTACTCTTTATGGAGGGATCGGGGGTCTAAAAGACCCCCGATCCCTCCTTTGCACTGCAAAGTATTCAGATCGCCGAAAACGGCGATTCTGAATACTGTGTATTTTTTTAAATTCGGCGCCATTGGCAGCCGAGTAAACGGGAAGTGACGTCATGACGTCGCTTCCGCGTTTACATTGAGAAACGCGGAAGCCCACAGCTTCATTCCAGCCTGTCCCCAGAGGCCGAAGTCGTCCGATTGGATACCGGGCCTCCCGATCGCACGGGAGGCCCGGTAAGAGCGGCGGGAGCCGCTCCTCCGGTATAACAGCCGAGCAGCTTTTAGTCGCATCGGTTGTTATATTCGGATAGCCGATCGCCTGCTTGAAACAATGGTACCGGGATGATGCCTGCAGCAGCGGGCATCATCCCGGTATAACCCCCGAAAGCCGAGTGCGCAGATGTGCGTACGGTCGGCGGGAAGGGGATAATAGGTCACTTACCTGTCCTGGAGTCCAGCGATGTCGGCACCACAGCTGATGTTTCCATCAGCTGTCGGGTGCTGCTGCTGCCATTGCGGGTAAGGGTACTCGGCAGTGTAGCCTTACGGCTCTACGCCAGGAACCCAACTGCGCATGTGCGAAGCTCCACCCCTCTCTCCTACTGGCCCGGCGACAGGGGAAGAGGAGGGAGCCGAGCTGTGACATCAATATCCGCGGCTGAGGCTCCCGGAAGTGGGAAAAGGACACTTGTCAAAGACAGGTATCCTGTCCCCCCCTCCCCCGAAAGGTGCCAATTGTGGCACCGGAGGGGGGGAGGAAACGAATGAGCAAATGACTGTAACAAATGACTTTTGGGTGGAACTCCGCTTTAATACAAGAAAGGACTTTTCTCACTTTGGAACCCGCAGCTTGGCATTGCATGCTATTATTGAGCTTATGATCTACCAAAACCCCCAGATCCTTCTCCACCATGGATTCCCCCAGTTGTACTCCCCCTAGTATGTATGATACATGCATATTCGTAGCCCCCAAGTGCATAACTTTACATTTATCAACATTAAACCTCATTTGCCACATAGTTGCCCAGTTAGACAGTGCATTAAGGTCGGCTTGTAAATTGGAGGCATCCTGTGAGGATGTTATTCCTCTGCATAGTTTGGTGTCATCTGCAAACACTGAAATGGAACTTTTAATCCCAGACCGTATATATTTTATAAAGGTATTAAAAAGTAAGGGTCCCAACACTAAACCTGAACCACTGATAACAACTGATAACCTTAGACCATTCAGAGTTATGCCGCATACACACGGTTGGAATTTTCGACAACAAATGTTTGATGGGAGCTTGTTGTCGGAAATTCCGACTGTGTGTAGGCTCCATCGGACATTTTCTGTTGGAATTTCCGACAAACAAAATTTGAGATCTGGATCTCAAATTTTCCAACAACAAAATCCGTTGTCGTAAATTCCGAGCGTGTGTACACGATTCCGACGCACAAAGTTCCAAGCATGCTCGGAATCAAGCAGAAGAACCGCGTTCTTGGTGATCGGAATTTCCGACAAGATTTGTGTGACCGTGTGTATGCAGGACAAGTTTGAGCCAACATCCGTCAGAAAAAAACATGGATTTTGTTGTCGGAATGTCCGATCGTGTGTACGGGGCATAAGAGTCATTAACCACTACTCTCTGATTTCTTTTAGGCAGTTTTCTATCCATTTACAAACTGATATTTCCAGGCCTGTAGACTTTACCTTACACATGAGCCGCGTGTGGGGAACTGTGTCAAATGCTTTTGCAAAATCCAAGTATACCACATCCACAGCCACCCCTCTGTCCAAGGTTTTACTTACCTCCTCATAAAAAGAATCCATGTCTGTTGCTTAACCACTTGCCGACCAGCTCACGCAGATATGAAACAGCAGAGGTGATCAAATACCACCAAAAGAAAGCTCTATTTGTGGGAAAAAAAAGGACACATTTTTTTTTTAGGTACAACATCGCACGGCCGCGCAATTGTCAGTTAGAATGACGCAGTGACGTTTCACAAAAAATGTCCTGGTCATTAAGGGGGTAAATCCTTCTGGGGCTGAAGAGGTTAAAGTATTTTTTTCCAGCAAGAACTCATCTATGTGGCCTTTTATTATGTTCTGCTGCTTCTTCATTGTCCGCTCACAAACTGGGGGCAGGGAGGTGACCAGCTTGTTTTGCTTAAATGCACTAGAGAAAAGTCAGGTCACCTACCTGGCTGTTCTTTCTGACAGGGCTGTATAAAACTCAGGACTATCTGGACGGAATTAAAAATTCTATGGTAGGTAAAACAGCTCCCCTATATGTATTTCAACTGCATATTTAGCAAATTTCCTTGTGTTTTGGCTTAAAACCAAAGTTCTGGGCATTGAGGGATCAGAAAAGGGAAACTGTAATACCCCGTACACACGGTCGGATTTTCCAATGGAAAATGTGTGATAAGACCTTGTTGTCGGAAATTCCGATCGTGTGTGGGCTCCATCACACATTTTCCATCGGAATTTCCGACACACAAAGTTTGAGAGCTGGCTATAAAATTTTCCAACAACAAAATCCGATCGGTTAAATTCCGATCGTGTGTACACAAATCCGACGCACAAAGTGCCACGCATGCTTAGAATAAATTAAGAGACGAAAGCTATTGGCTACTGCCCCGTTTATAGTCCCGACGTACGTGTTTTACGTCACCGCGTTCAGAACGATTGGATTTTCCGACAACTTTGCACGACCGTGTGTATGCAAGACAAGTTTGAGCCAACATCCGTCGGAAAAAAATCCTAGGATTTTGTTGTCGAAATGTCCGATCAATGTCCGACCGTGTGTACGGGGCATAATGGTTTTGAGTTTTGTTTGCACTCCACCTCGGCTAAGCCTATTGCCACCTAGTACAAAAACGCTTCCTGGTGTCACTCTGCAGATATCGGCCGCTTCCCCGGCAAATTCCACAATATTAGCTCTGTTCCTTTAGGGTTCCATGGCCTTATCCAGCTGTGATTGATGGATGATGCTTACTTACTTGGATTGATTACTATGGGAATGTTTGACCATTCTTCCAGAAGCGCATTTGTGAGGTCAGGCACTGATGTGGATGAGAAGGCCTGGCTCATAGTCTCTGCTCTAATTCATCCCAAAAGTGTTCTATCGGGTTGAGGTCAGGACTCCACCCCAAACTGTTCCCACAAAGTTAGGAGCATGAAATTGTCCAAAATATTTTGGTATGTTAATGCCTTAAGAGTTCCCTTCACTGGAACTAAGGGGCCAAGCCCAACCCCTGAAAAACAACCCCACACCATAATCCCCCCTCCACCAAATGATTTGGACCAGTTCACAAAGCAAGGTCCGTAAAGACTTGAATGAGCGAGTTTGGGGTGGAGGAACTGAAAATAAAGGGGAAAAAATGCAACCACCACATTTAAAGTGTTACTAAACCCAGGACCCTGCATTCACTATATCTGGTCTCCCACAGTACACAGAACATAGAAATGCAATTATTTTAGTAAATATAAACTGCTAAATACTTTTTCTCAGCAGCAGTATATAGCAGTCTTGTGACTTCTAATAGTTCCTTGTAAAGCTTGTAGGAGGAGTTTTCATACTGCACTGAGCTGTCCTATCAATATCCAGGACCCATAACCCTCTGTCTGGACAGTGATTGGCCCTGTGCTGATCACATGCACCCTCCCAAGAAAAAAAAAAACTCTCTAGCAATACACACCAAACTGAGCATGTGCAGCCTGACTCCAAAGGCTCTGCCTTATCCGGACCTGTTTTGGAGTTAGTGAAAGAAGAGGAGGATCTGCACATACAGGATCAAACAGCCTTTTTACACAATGCAGAGGATCCACAGTCAATATAAAAAGCATGCTCTACTGCATATACTGATTTTACTGTTGTGGGTTTAGTAACACTTTAAGGATTTGTAAATTGCAATATATTACATTTCTGCTTTTGGGTTTAGATCTGCTTTAAATAATAGCAACATAAGCTGCTATCTTTTCATTTTCTTCTTGGGGGAAAAAAGTCCTGTTCATTTGGATTCACTGTATGTCTTTTTTTTTTGTATCTTTTTTTTATTTCCACGCACAAACACGGATAAATCTCACATGCTGCTTTTTGTGTAGTTTTCAAATGCAGGATGTTTCCGCCAGATAAAACATTTCATCATGATAAAAGTGCTTTCGCAAAGACAGTGTCCCAGGTGGTACTGCCAACTGCTATAATCCCTTGATTAAGAATATATATTTGGCCCGGGATGCTGTTAGTCCTGAATGTGGAGACAGTTGTAAACGTTATTCTTTTAACATCACCCCCTAAAAAAAAAAAAAAAAAAAAATGACATCTTTAACGCTATGGCGCTATCCACAGATAATACGATTTTACTTATTCACCGAGCCTTTCAAGGAGACATCCAATTTAGATAGCGCACCGCAAGGCACCGCGTCCCCCAAAGAATTGCTTCGGGAATATTTGTAATATATCCGTTTGCCGTTTTCTCACAGCGCCGCACAAATCTACGGAGGTAAAGCTATTTTGTGTGTTCAGCATGGATTCTCGACTCAATATAATAATATACTTTTTCATTTCCTTCTGTTAAAAAAAAAATATTTAACGTCTGTAGTTTTTTTTCTTTTTTTTTTTTTTTTTTTCATTATGAGTATACATTCATTCTACTCATTATACAGAACCTACTGAAGTCACAAAGTTTTCCGATGGCATTTCAGATTATTTTTGTGTGCTCCTGTTTGCCTTTTTTGGCGAAGGGAACCTGTCGCTGTAGCATGGCTCCCAACTGTCACCACTTTTGAAAGGGAAGATTTTTCTTTGTAATCAAGTCTACCTGTCCTTTTCGTATACGCTCACCGGCCACTTTATTAGGTACACCTTGCAAGTACCGGGTTGGACCCCCCTTTTGCCTTCAGAACTGCCTTAAAGTGATTTGTAAAGTCTAGTTTTTAACCACTTCACGCAAATCGCCGTACCTGTACGTCGGTACTTTGACGCTAAATACCATTGTTATGGCAGCAGCTAGCTGCCATAACCCCCGTATTTTCAGAAACGGCGTGCAGTTCTCTTTGAGAAAAAAGTGGTCTCTGCGGCAGATTCACCGCGAGATCACTTTTATCTGAGGCAGGTCTCCGATAGGGCCTCCCCCCACCCCTCCCGCTGCGCTCCGTATGAAAACGGTGTTTAAACCACACTTGTGAGGTATCGCTGCAATCATTAGTGTGAGAGCAATAATTCTAGTACTAGACCTCCTCTGTAACTCAAAACTGATAAGCTATAGAAATTTTTAAATGTCGCCAATGGAGATTTTTAAGTGCCAAAGTTTGTCGCCATTCTACAAGCGGGCGCAATTTTGAAGCGTGACATGTTGGGTATCAGTTTACTCGGCATAACATTATCTTTCACAATATAAAAAAAAATTGGGTTAACTTGTTGTCTTATTTTTTAATTAAAAGAAGTGTATTTTTTCCAAAAAAAAGTGCGCTTGTAAGACCGCTGAGCGAATATGGTGTGACAGAAAGTATTACAATGACAGACATTTTATTCTCTAGGGTGTCTGAAAAATATATATGTATGTATATATAATGTTTGGGGGTTCAAAGTAATTTTCTAGCAAAAAAAAAAATGATTTTAACTTGTAAACAACAAGTCTCAAAAAAGGCTCAGGGCTGAAGTGGTTAAAAAAGAAAAAATATTAAACATGTTATACTTATCTCCTCTGTGCAGTGGATTTGCACAGAGCAGCCCGGATCCCCCTCTTCTCGGGTCCCTCTTTGCTGCTCCTGGCCCCTCCCTTCTGTTGAGTGCAGCCACAGCAAGCAGCTTGCTATTGGGGCAACCGAGCCAAGCTGCAGCTCCGTGTGTCCATTGTGTGTCCATTCAGACACGAAGCTGCCTTTTGGCCCCACCCCAGATATGTACTGGCCATCAGGACTACCGGGAGTTTCCCGGTGGGCTGATGGCTCAGTGGGCCGGTTTTCAGTGACAGCTCCTCTGTCCCCCCCGCAGTGCTCACCTCCGCTCTCTGGCTAGTTATGGAGCGCGCCTGAATACAGACATGATGCTCAGGAGTCGACACAGAGAAGCTCATCATACGATCCGGAAGGAGGGCGGCCACACAAAGCTGTAACATAACCCTCCTCGCCACTCGTTCTCCTGCTCTTTCCTTCCCCTGCTCTCCATCTAGATTCTCCACGGCAGCAGACAGGATGGAGAGCAGGGGAAGGGGCAGAGCAGCATGGGGGGACCAGAGGAGCACATGGGGACCAGAGCAGCAAGGGGGGACCAGAGGAGCATGGGGGGAATAGAGTAGCACACGGGGGACCAGAAGAGCACATGGGGGACCAGAGCAGCATGGGTGGGACCAGAGGAGCATGTGGGGGAACAGAGGAGCATGCAGGGGACCAGAGGAGCATGCAGGGGCCCAGAGGAGCATGTGGGGGAACAGAGTAGCATGCAGGGGACCAGAGGAGCATGCAGGGGACCAGAGGAGCATGCAGGGGAACAGAGGAGCATGCAGGGGACCAGAGGAGCATGCTAGGGAACAGAGGAGCACGCAGGGAACCAGAGGAGCATGCTAGGGAACAGAGGAGCATGCAGGGGACCAGAGGAGCATGCTAGGGAACAGAGGAGCATGCAGGGGACCAGAGGAGCATGCCAGGGAACAGAGGAGCATGCAGGGGACCAGAGGAGAATGCAGGGGACCAGAGAAGCATGTGCGGGAACAAAGGAGCATGCAGGGGACCAGAGGAGCATGTGGGGGAACAGAGGAGCATGCAGGGGACCAGAGGAGCATGCGGGGGAACAGAGGAGCATGCAGGGGACCAGAGGAGCATGCAGGGGACCAGAGGAGCATGTGCAGGAACAGAGGAGCATGCAGGGGACCAGAGGAGCATGCGGGGGAACAAAGGAGCATGCAGGGGACCAGAGGAGCATGCAGGTGACCAGAGGAGCATGTGGGGGAACAGAAGAGCATGCAGGGGACCAGAGGAGCATGCAGGGGACCAGAGGAGCATGCGGGGGGGAACAGAGGAGCATGCGGGGAACAGAGGAGCATGCAGGGGATCAGAGGCACATGCAGGGGACCAGAGGAGCATGCAGGGGACCAGAGGAGCATGCTAGGGAACAGAGGAGCACGCAGGGGACCAGAGGAGCATGCCAGGGAACAGAGGAGCATGCAGGGGACCAGAGGAGAATGCCAGGGAACAGAGGAGCATGTGGGGGAACAGAGAAGCATGCAGGGGATCAGAGGAGCATGTGCGGGAACAGAGGAGCATGCAGGGGACCAGAGGAGCATGTGGGGGAACAGAGGAGCATGCAGGGGACCAGAGGAGCATGCGGGGGAACAGAGGAGCATGCGGGGGAACAGAGGAGCATGCGGGGAACAGAGGAGCATGCAGGGGATCAGAGGAGCATGCGGGGGAACAGAGGAGCATGAGGGGGAACAGAGGAGCATGCAAGGGAACAGAGGAGCATGCAGGGGACCAGAGGAGCATGCAGGGGACCAGAGGAGCATGTGGGGAACAGAGGAGCATGCTAGGGAACCGAGGAGCATGCAGAGGACCAGAGGAGAATGCAGGGGACCAGAGGAGCATGTGCGGGACCAGAGGAGCATGCCAGGGAACAGAGGAGCATGCAGGGGACCAGAGGAGAATGCAGGGGACCAGAGGAGCATGTGCGGGAACAGAGGAGCATGCAGGAGACCAGAGGAGCATGTGGGGGAACAGAGGAGCATGCAGGGGACCAGAGGAGCATGCGGGGGAACAGAGGAGCATGCAGGGGACCAGAGGAGCATGCAGGGGACCAGAGGAGCATGCAGGGGACCAGAGGAGCATGTGCGGGAACAGAGGAGCATGCAGGGGACCAGAGGAGCATGCGGGGGAACAGAGGAGCATGCAGGGGACCAGAGGAGCATGCAGGTGACCAGAGGAGCATGTGGGGGAACAGAAGAGCATGCAGGGGACCAGAGGAGCATGCAGGGGACAAGAGGAGCATGCGGGGGAACAGAGGAGCATGCGGGGAACAGAGGAGCATGCAGGGGATCAGAGGAGCATGCAGGGGACCAGAGGAGCATGCAGGGGACCAGAGGAGCATGCTAGGGAACAGAGGAGCACGCAGGGAACCAGAGGAGCATGCCAGGGAACAGAGGAGCATGCAGGGGACCAGAGGAGAATGCCAGGGAACAGAGGAGCATGTGGGGGAACAGAGAAGCATGTAGGGGACCAGAGGAGCATGTGCGGGAACAGAGGAGCATGCAGGGGACCAGAGTAGCATGTGGGGGAACAGAGGAGCATGCGGGGGAACAGAGGAGCATGCGGGGAACAGAGGAGCATGCAGGGGATCAGAGGAGCATGCGGGGGAACAGAGGAGCATGCGGGGGACCAGAGGAGCATGCAGGGGACCAGAGGAGCATGCAGGGGACCAGAGGAGCATGTGCGGGAACAGAGGAGCATGCAGGGGACCAGAGTAGCATGTGGGGGAACAGAGGAGCATGCGGGGGAACAGAGGAGCATGTGGGGGAACAGAGGAGCATGCAGGGGACCAGAGGAGCATGCGGGGGAACAGAGGAGCATGCAGGGGACCAGAGGAGCATGCAGGGGACCAGAGGAGCATGCAGGGGACCAGAGGAGCATGTGCGGGAACAGAGGAGCATGCAGGGGACCAGAGGAGCATGCGGGGGAACAGAGGAGCATGCAGGGGACCAGAGGAGCATGCAGGTGACCAGAGGAGCATGTGGGGGAACAGAAGAGCATGCAGGGGACCAGAGGAGCATGCAGGGGACCAGAGGAGCATGCGGGGGAACAGAGGAGCATGCGGGGAACAGAGGAGCATGCAGGGGATCAGAGGAGCATGCCAGGGAACAGAGGAGCATGCAGGGGACCAGAGGAGCATGTGGGGGAACAGAGGAGCATGCAGGGGACCAGAGGAGCATGCGGGGGAACAGAGGAGCATGCGGGGGAACAGAGGAGCATGCGGGGAACAGAGGAGCATGCAGGGGATCAGAGGAGCATGCGGGGGAACAGAGGAGCATGAGGGGGAACAGAGGAGCATGCAAGGGAACAGAGGAGCATGCAGGGGACCAGAGGAGCATGCAGGGGACCAGAGGAGCATGTGGGGAACAGAGGAGCATGCTAGGGAACCGAGGAGCATGCAGAGGACCAGAGGAGAATGCAGGGGACCAGAGGAGCATGTGCGGGACCAGAGGAGCATGCCAGGGAACAGAGGAGCATGCAGGGGACCAGAGGAGAATGCAGGGGACCAGAGGAGCATGTGCGGGAACAGAGGAGCATGCAGGAGACCAGAGGAGCATGTGGGGGAACAGAGGAGCATGCAGGGGACCAGAGGAGCATGCGGGGGAACAGAGGAGCATGCAGGGGACCAGAGGAGCATGCAGGGGACCAGAGGAGCATGCAGGGGACCAGAGGAGCATGTGCGGGAACAGAGGAGCATGCAGGGGACCAGAGGAGCATGCGGGGGAACAGAGGAGCATGCAGGGGACCAGAGGAGCATGCAGGTGACCAGAGGAGCATGTGGGGGAACAGAAGAGCATGCAGGGGACCAGAGGAGCATGCAGGGGACAAGAGGAGCATGCGGGGGAACAGAGGAGCATGCGGGGAACAGAGGAGCATGCAGGGGATCAGAGGAGCATGCAGGGGACCAGAGGAGCATGCAGGGGACCAGAGGAGCATGCTAGGGAACAGAGGAGCACGCAGGGAACCAGAGGAGCATGCCAGGGAACAGAGGAGCATGCAGGGGACCAGAGGAGAATGCCAGGGAACAGAGGAGCATGTGGGGGAACAGAGAAGCATGTAGGGGACCAGAGGAGCATGTGCGGGAACAGAGGAGCATGCAGGGGACCAGAGTAGCATGTGGGGGAACAGAGGAGCATGCGGGGGAACAGAGGAGCATGCGGGGAACAGAGGAGCATGCAGGGGATCAGAGGAGCATGCGGGGGAACAGAGGAGCATGCGGGGGACCAGAGGAGCATGCAGGGGACCAGAGGAGCATGCAGGGGACCAGAGGAGCATGTGCGGGAACAGAGGAGCATGCAGGGGACCAGAGTAGCATGTGGGGGAACAGAGGAGCATGCGGGGGAACAGAGGAGCATGTGGGGGAACAGAGGAGCATGCAGGGGACCAGAGGAGCATGCGGGGGAACAGAGGAGCATGCAGGGGACCAGAGGAGCATGCAGGGGACCAGAGGAGCATGCAGGGGACCAGAGGAGCATGTGCGGGAACAGAGGAGCATGCAGGGGACCAGAGGAGCATGCGGGGGAACAGAGGAGCATGCAGGGGACCAGAGGAGCATGCAGGTGACCAGAGGAGCATGTGGGGGAACAGAAGAGCATGCAGGGGACCAGAGGAGCATGCAGGGGACCAGAGGAGCATGCGGGGGAACAGAGGAGCATGCGGGGAACAGAGGAGCATGCAGGGGATCAGAGGAGCATGCAGGGGACCAGAGGAGCATGCAGGGGACCAGAGGAGCATGCTAGGGAACAGAGGAGCACGCAGGGAACCAGAGGAGCATGCCAGGGAACAGAGGAGCATGCAGGGGACCAGAGGAGAATGCCAGGGAACAGAGGAGCATGTGGGGGAACAGAGAAGCATGTAGGGGACCAGAGGAGCATGTGCGGGAACAGAGGAGCATGCAGGGGACCAGAGTAGCATGTGGGGGAACAGAGGAGCATGCGGGGGAACAGAGGAGCATGCGGGGAACAGAGGAGCATGCAGGGGATCAGAGGAGCATGCGGGGGAACAGAGGAGCATGCGGGGGACCATCAGAGCACATGGAGGACCAGAGCAGCATGGGGGGGATAGAGGAGCAGCATGGGGGGGACCAGAGGAGCACGGGGGAAACAGAGGAGCATGGGGGGGACCTGAGGAGCATGGGGGAGGGGACAGACAGCTGACTTAACAGCTATGGCCTGGGAGTTTCTCACTTTCCTGCCTAAACTTGTCCCATTGGGGGAGGCACCAAACTGATTCTTTGCCCTTGGTGAAATAATGTCTCGCTTCCCCACTGGGAATGCCTATATGAGAAATAATGTAGAACGGCTAATGGCTAGTGAGGGGGGGCTTGGGTGGTAGGCCGGGGGGGGGGGGGGGGGCAGGTTTGAAGTGGGCCAGTCTGGATGAAGTCCAGGGCCAAATTTTTGTCCCAGTCCAGCCCTGCCCCACCCCCTCTCTCCCCTGATTGGCTAACTGACTTTAATTGACAGCCTTGAGAACCAATGGCGCCGCTGCTGTGTCCCGGATGGCCAAGGGATTCTTGGACATGGCTGGACAGAGAGGGGGTTTGGGTGAGTATTAGGGGGTGCTGGGGAGGCTGCTACACACAGAAGGCTTTTTTATTCTAATGCAAAGAATGCATTAAGATAAAAAAAACCTTCTGCTTTTACAACTTCTTTAATTATGCGTGGCGTACATTCAACAAGATGTTGGAAACATTCCTCAGAGATTTTGTTTCATATTGACATGAGTTGCTGCAGATTTGTCAGCTGCACATCCATGATGCAAATCTCCCGTTCCACCACATCCCAAAGGTGCTCTATTGGATTGAGATCTGGTGACTGATAGAAGAGAGTTTGTTGTTGATGGGAAGGAGTTTGTATTTATTTAATAAACGTGACAGGGAGGTGTCATCCCGCTATATACTATATAATACAAAAAAGTGGAGCTTGTATTTGGGACTTTGAATACACCTCTATGTACACTAAATTAGAAATGGATTGAACTAAAATGTTTATCTAAAGTCATTTTTTATTTTCTTCAATTAAAATACAGACATAGCCATGTAACAGATACAATACAACAATGAGCGTACTAATTCTTTGAAAGGGTCAGCGCGTTTCGCGGATACCATGCTTCTTCAGGACTGAAAAGGAATTAGTACAATAGGAGAACCTATTCAAAATAATAAAAACAAATCTACAAAAAAAGGGAAAACAAAGAAACAATAAATCAATACAATGTATATAAATGGGAACTGCATGATGGTCAAATATTGTTACGGTCCAAACACAACATTAGTGTAAAATACATCCATATATCAAAAACATGCCTCATGTATGGTATTATAAAGAAAAAACAACCCCTTATAGTTTACCCTAGAGGGGTCCCAAAAGTTATAAATTAAAGTCAACTTACTTACCCCAAATAGGTAAATATAATATGCAGAGTTGATTGAGAACATGAGTCTACCAGAGCCTACCGGCCCATGGGAGGATAACTCACCGGCATAAAGATGGTATCTAGTATATATCCAGAATGGTCAATGTACAGTCTATTTTTGTTTTACCATTCTGGTTATATACCAGATAATTATATAAAACGATAATTCTCCCACTCTACAAGACTCTGGTCCAGCCGCACCTAGAGTATGCTGTCCAGTTCTGGGCACCAGTCCTCAGGAAGGATGTACTGGAAATGGAGCGAGTACAAAGAAGGGCAACAAAGCTAATAAAGGGTCTGGAGGATATTAGTTATGAAGAAAGGTTGCGAGCACTGAACTTATTCTCTCTGGAGAAGAGACGCTTGAGAGGGGATATGATTTCAATATACAAATACCGTACTGGTGACCCCACAATAGGGATAAGACTTTCCTGCGAATACTGTAGGTATTTGAAAAGAAACTACGTAGACGGTTCCTTACTGTAAGAGCGGCAAGGATGTGGAATTCCCTTCCACAGGCGGTGGTCTCAGCGGGGAGCATCGATAGTTTAAAAAACTATTAGATAAGCACCTGAAAGACCGCAACATACAGGGATATACAATGTAATACTGACACATAATCACACACATAGGTTGGACTTGATGAAAGGACTTGTGTCTTTTTTCAACCTCACCTACTATGTAACTATATACGATGTAAAAGTTTAAAAAAAAAAAGTAAATAGCATAATGTGCAAGTGGCACAATGTCATAATGTGCTAGTATACTAGCACATTATGACAGACTTACTCATAAAAGGGATCTCTCCAGGGGCGCGCCTTCACCGCTCTCAGGGCTTCTACCTTAATCCGGTCTTTCTACCGGGTTTGCAGGCTCCATACATTTGAATGGCCAAGCTACGATGACATCACTCCCACGCATGCGCACTGGAGTCCAGGTCATGGCACAGCACTCTGGACTGACACCACATTCAGTGTGCCCTCACTTCAGAGCGCATGTGACATCACCGGCTGAAGAAATTGTGAATATTCATTGTACATACAGGTAAGCTTTATTAGCAGTGTCACTACCACTTTAAAGCGGACCTTCAGTAATTTTTTCATCTTTCCATCTATCTAATCTTCTGCCCTTGTTGTTGTTTTAACTTTGGATAGTAAAACATTTAGTTTTTCTGCCAGTAAATAGTAAACACCTTATAAAGCCCACTTCCTAGTTCTTGTCTGGTCATTAGCCTAGGCTTAAAAAATTATGCACAGCTCTCTCTCTCACTCTCGTGAGAGTTTGCCAGGAAGGGAGGGGGGTGAGTCATAAGAGGGCCAATGAGAGCTGCAGAGCTGGAGGCGTGCCTCTGTGTGTCTGTAAATCCAGGAAGCGAACAGGCAGCAGCTTCAGCTGCCCACAGTTAAAATGGTTGCAGCCAGACTCAGTGGAGGGAGATTTCTGCAGCATATTTGGCAAGTACAGAATCACAGTATATATAAAATAATATATAAAGTGGTTGGAGGGAAGCTTCAGAATGGCAAAGATGTTTTTATTACAAATTATGTGAGCAGACTGCAGTTCCTCTTTAGAGCGGAACTTCAGTCATTTTTTCATCTTTCCATCTATTAAATCTTCTGCTTTTGTTGTTGTTTTAACTTTGGATAGTAAAACATTTTTTTCTACCAGTAAATACCTTATAAAGCCCACTTCTTGTTTATTATCTGGAAAAAAGAATAGGCTTATGACATCATGCATAGCTCTCTCGCTCACTCTCGTGAGAGTTTGCCAGGAAGGGAAGGGGGATGAGTCGTATGAGGGCCAATGAGGGCTGCATGGCTGCAGGTGTGCCTCTCTGTTTGTCTGTATAAGTCCAGGAAGTGAACAGGCAGCAGCTTCAGCTGCCCACAGTTAAAATGGCTGCAGCCAGACTCAGTGGAATGAGATTTCTGCAGCATATTTGGCAAGTACAGAATCACAGTATATATAAAATAATATGCAAAGTGATTGGAGGGAAGCTTCAGAATGGCAAAGATGTTTTTATTACACATTATGTGAGCAGACTGCAGTTCCTTTTCAACCACTTGCCGCCCGCCATATAGCAAAATGACGTCGGCAAAGTGGCTGCGATATCCTGACCGGACGTCATATGACGTGGTCAGGATAACAAGCGGCTGCGCCCACGGCGATCGTTGTTGCGGCGTGTCAGCCTGACATACTGCAACTCCGATCTAAGTAAAGAGTCTCTGACGAAGACTCTTTACCACAATATCAGCTGTGTCCAATCACGGCTGATCGCCATGTAAACAGGAAGAGCCGTTTATCGGCTTTTCGCGAGTAGAGAAGAGCCGATCGGCCACTCCTCTGACAGGGGGGGGCCTGCGCTGATTGTTTATCAGTGCAGCGTCCCCTCGAATGCCCACCCAGGACCACCAGGGATGCCACCAGGACCACCAGGGATGGCCACCACTGATGACCACCAGGTATGGCATCCCTGGTGGCCATGGGTGGCAATGTGTGCCCACACATGATGCCAATATGTGCACACACATGATGCCAATCAGTGCCCACCAGCAATACCTGCCAATGCCTCCTAATCAGTGATGCCAATCAGTGCCATCTATTAGTGTCAATCAGTGCCACTCATAAGTGCCCACCTATCAGTGCCCATCAGTGCTACCTATTAGTGCCCATCAGTGCCACCCATAAGTACCCATCTGTGCCACCTATGAGTGCCCATTTGTGCCACCTATGAGTACCCATCTGTGTCACCTATGAGTACCCATCTGTGCCGCCTATGAGTGCCCATCAGTGCTGCATATCAGTGCCCATAATCAGTGCCCATCAGTGCCACCTTATTGGTGCCACCTCATCCGTGCTCATCAGTGCCACCTTATCAGTGCCCGGCAGTGCAGCCTCATCAGTTCCCATCAGTGAAGGAGAAAACTTACTTATTTACAAAATTTGTCGGTCTTTTTTTGTTTGTTTAGCAAAAAATAAAAAAAAGCAGAGGTGATCAAATACCACCAAAAGAAAGCTCTATTTGTGGGAAGAAAATTATAAAAAGCTTGTTTGGGTACAGTGTTGTATGACTGCGCAATTGTCATTTAAACAGCGACAGCGCTGAAAGCTGAAAATTGGCCTTGGCAGGAAGGGGGGAAAGTGCCCGGTATTGAAGTGGTTAAGGGCATGGGATTGGTATGGCAGCCAGGGGACAGCAACAAAATTGAAGCAGAATCATCTTTCTGATTTTAGCACAGTTGCATTGTTTTTCTGGATCTTCCACACTGTAATCAGCCACTAGTGTCCTTCAATACATGTGCTTTATTGCTCTGTGTTGCAGCTTCTATAAAAGGCGATATTTTGTTTCTTTACGCCTAACCATTACTTATGTCTCTGTAAAGATGTTGTTTTATGGTGCATGATATCGCTGCAATATAATTTTTCATTGCCCGGATTTTGGGAGAAGAGAGGAAAGCTTGCAGTGACTTTATGTAACTTTCCGGGCTTGAAAAATACACGGCGTGATTCCTCCCAAACTATTTTTTTTTTTTTCCATCAACCTCCCTCTGCACTTTATCCCCTCTTTTCACAAAATGATACGAAGAAAAACTCCAAGAGAAGAGAATAAAACTGCTAACTAGAGCTAGTTTCCTCTTTTTCGTTTCTTAACGAGTCATTTGGAAGAATAAATTGTACAAGCTCCTCTATTGTACTGAACTGGCTTACTCTGATTATACTGCACACTGTGAGCTTCTAATATTATCAATTATCAATCAATTAACTGCTTCAGACCCGGAAGATTTTACCCCTTTCCTGACCAGGGCACTTTTTGCGATTCGGCACTGCGTCGCTTGAACTGACAATTGCGCGGTCGTGCGACGTTGCACCCAAACAAAATTGATGTCCTTTTTTTCCCACAAATAGAGCTTTCTTTTAGAGGGATTTGATCACCTCTGTGGTTTTTATTTTTTGCGCTATAAACAAAAAAATATCACCAATTTTGAAAAAAAACGCATTATTTTTTACTTTTTGCTATAATAAATATCCCCCAAAAATGTATAAAAAAAATTTTTTTTCCTCAGTTTAGGCCGATACTTATTGTTCTACATATTTTTGTAAAAAAAATCGCAATAAGGTATATTGATTGGTTTGCGCAAAAGTTATAGCGTCTACAAAATAGGGCAAAATAGGTTTTATGGCAATTTTTAAAATGTTTTTTCATTAGCAATGGCGGGAAGCTGCAATTTTTATCGGGACTACAACATTATGGCGGACACATCGGACACTTTTTACACTATTTTGGGACCACTGTCATTTATACAGCGATCAGTGCTATAAAAATGCACTGATTACTGTGTAAATGGCACTGGCAGTGAAGGGGTTAACCACTAGGGGGCGATGAATTGGTTAAGTGTGTCCTAGGGAGTGACTCCAACTGTGGTGGGATGGGCTTCAAGTCACATGACAGCGATCACTGCTCCCGATGACAGGGAGCAGTGATCTCTGTCATGACACAAAGCAGAACGGGGAAAGGCCTTGTTTACATAGGCACTTCCCCGTTCTGAGGCTTTGTGACACAATCGCCAGGAGACCGGCGGACATCGAGTCCGCCAGTCCTGCAGGCACAGTCACGCTGTACATGGCGGGCACGCGCGTGCCTGCTATCCCCGCCTCTTAAAGGGGACGTACAGGTATGCCCATTTGCCCACCGCTGCCATTGTGCCGACGTATATCGGCGTGCAGCGGTCGGCAAGTGGTTAAAGTAGTACTATAAGCAAAACTTTTTTTTTTCATTTTGGACAGAGAAAGGGAGGGTTATATTTTTTTTTCACCATTTGTGTCCCATTGTGGAGATTTCTCTTCACTTCCGGTCCCATAACCAAAACAGGAAGTGTGAAGAAATCCCTGCAAAATGAAGTGGAATTTAAGCTAATTTTAATCAAATGGTTGACAGGCAGGGAATTAATGACAGAAGAGACCCTATTAGTCTCTTCTGCCATAAAGGCATCCTTCTGCCTGTCAGCTGTCATGTTCATTGAGTCAGGCATGAGCAGCTCAGCGGACATTTATGGCCCCCATTCATGCTGGGCCTATGCGGCGTGCATGTGCGGGAGTTACGTCATTGCGGCCTGGCCTATCAAATGGGCGAAGGCACGGGACCACGGATAGAAGACCGGGCGAAGATGGAAGCACAGGGGGCACGGCGGATCAATCCCACTGCAGTGCTGGAGGACACCATATGACAGGTAAGTCTGCCATAATGTACTAATATGCTGTGCATACTAACACAACATGGCATAACCCACCTGGAGGCCCTAGTTTCTATAGCAGACTTTGTTATTTAGTCGTTTTAGTCGTGCCCGACTCTTCGTGACCTCATGGACCATAGCACGCCAGGATCTTCTGTCCTCCACTGCCTCCTGGAGCTTGCTTAACTTCATGTTCATTGTTCTGATGATGCTATCTATCCATCTTGTTTTCTGTCATCCTCTTCTCCTTTTTCCTTCAATGTTTCCCAGCATCAGGATCTTTTCCAATGAGTCCTCTCTTCGCATTATTTATTTATTTTTAAATGTATTTCTTTTTTTCTTTACTAGTAATGGCGGCAATCAGAGACTTATAGCGGGACTGCGATATTGCAGCGGACAGTCTGACACTAACTGACACTTGTGACACTTTTTGGGAACCAGTGACACTAATACAGTGGTCAGTGCTAAAAATATGCACTGTCACTAATCAGTAAAACTGATAGATAGATAGATAGATAGATAGATAGATAGATAGATAGATAGATAGATAGATAGATAGATAGATAGATAGATAGATAGATAGATAGATAGATAGATAGATAGATAGATAGATAGATAGAAAGATAAGATAAGATAAGACAGATAGATAAGATTAGATAAGATAAGATAAGATAAGATAGATAGATATATAAATAGATAGATTCTATTTCACCATTCTCAGTTTGTAGCAATAAGAGGGGTAAAAAAAAACTGTAAATTTATTTCCTAGGCTAATGTAATTATTTCACCTGAATAAAGCCCCTTTTATTCATCAGAGAGAACAATTCCATTATATGCAGAGTAATGCGTTCTGGGCCCCTCGGCAGTGCAGGGATTAAATATTGCGTTTAAAGGGACGTGTTTTATTGAATAATTAATGCACATGAAAAGCACTTTTTTTTTTTTACCTCGTCTGACATGAAAACCTATTATATGCAAAATAATTAACAGCTTTAATAAAGTGCGTTCTAGCCAGGCTAATAACTGGAGAGGAAAGGCGAGAAGCATGCGCACATGGAAATAATAGATTGTAATAAAAGTAACAGACTTGAAGCTTTATTCAAGCCCTCATTTAGGAAGGATGATCTAAACATTTTTTTCCTCCAAAATATGTCTTAAAGCAAGTTATTTGCACCTTCTCATATTCGGCAGCCGGAACAGGGAGGGCGGCAGACTAATTACAATGGCAATGACGCTCAATCAAACTGGGGAAGATGTGCATTCATTCACACAATAGTTTTTATTTAGGGCCAGTTCACATTGGTCCGACAAGTCACATGACATGTCAAAATCAATGGTTCCCTATGAGAGCCGTCTTAACTGGTCTGACTTGTGTCGGTCTGACTTTGAAAAGGGTTCCTGCGCTACTTTGGTTCGATTTCAGCCCATTGGTTTGAATGGAAGTCACATCCAAGTTGGATCATCATCTTAAAGCGGAGTTCCACCCAAGAATTGAACTTCCGCTTTAAGTACTCGTGACCCCCTGATATGCCACATTTAGTATGTCATTTTTTTTGGGGGGGGGGGGCTACCTGGTTTTCACAGGTACCCAGCCCCCACTTCCTCTCCTGGCGTCGTGGCGCCGGAAGGAAGTTCACCTCTCCCCCCTCCCTCCCTGCAATCTTCTGGGACACGTCACAGGTCCCAGAAGATTGCCCGGCCATTGAGGAGGCGCAGCGCAACTCACGCATGCACAGTGTGTGTCTGGCTGTGAAGTCACGGCTGGGCGCCCACACTTGCAATGCCGGTGCCACAGGGAGGAGGTGCAGAGAAGCGAGGCTTTCGGGCGGCCGCATCGCTGGACCGTGGGTCACATGCTCGCACAGGTGAGTGTCTGTTTACACTTTTTGTAGCTGCTGACTTTTAAATGGGTGGAACTGCGCTTTAACTGATCTGACATGTGGCATGCGACTTGCGACGTGCTCTGAGATCAAGTGTATGCAATGTTAGCAATGTAAAATCCCCTAAAAAAATGGCATAGCCCCCCCCCCCCCAATCCATACCAGGCCCTTTGTCTGTTATGGATATAGGGGGGGAACCCCACGCCAAAATAAAAAAAAAAATAAAAACGGCGTGGGGCTTCCCTCGAAGACCATGCCAGACCCTTCGGTCTGGTATGGATTTTGAGGGTAAAGCCCAGCTGGTTTTTTTTTACGTGGGTTTTACCTTCAAAATCCATACCCTTATCTGAGCATGCAGCCTGGTAGGTCAGGAAAGGAAGGTGATCCAAAGGGACCCAAAGGGCCTGGTATGAATTTGGGGGGGGGAGGGGGGATTCACGCCGGAAGTCGCAGGGCAAAGTTGAATCAGAAGTCGTGATACTTCCGTGTCTGATCAGTGTGAACATAGCCTTAAAGCCTCTGTCGTTTGACTGACAATATGAGCCATGCCAAACAAATCTCAGGGGTAAGATCATTACAGATCCTTCAGTGTAGGTGATACCTTTTCCGCCACTGTGTCCCGTCCAACTACTAGACACAATTAGGACACGGACAGTCAGATCATGCCTAAATCTGGCAGATTTTTCTTGGATCTGTTTTGGCACACAAATGCTCAAACTCTTGACGTATCCTTTGGGCAAACATTCCCCCTTGGATGTGTGGCAGTCTGATCTACGGGTGCTTGGGACGGTTGGATATCCTCCCCTGATCCCCCCTTTTTTCCTAACTGAATTATCGCATTCGTGTTGGTGAAACGCTCCTAGCAGCGATCCAACTTACAACTTTGAAAATAATAAGCTCAGTTTAGTCCCTGAAGAAGATAAAAACCATGTGTGTTTTTCGAAACGCGTTGGATGGTCTGTCGTCCTGACAGCTTCTGGGCTTTGGTTCATAGATGGTCTTTTATTTCTGTGTTTTTCATGTATATGTCTTGGTTTTATCCAATGCTTTGTATTGTGTTTTTCACCATGAGATGTCTATTCATGTAATAATAAAAATTCACTTATTTTTCTATAGTCTCTCTGTCTGTGATCCATTCAAAGTCCCACTTTTCTGAGGAAATTGGTCTTACTATATGTATATGGGGATGGGATCAACAGACAGTGCTTTATCAGCTAACAAAGGCAAATTCCTTTCTTTACAGTGCCTTAAATTGAAGTTGTCAGGTTCTAAAAAATGTCAGCAATCTGCAGGCTCAATATGATACCTATAAGTACATTTGTCATTTGTCAAATCATTTTCTTTGGGTAAAAAGTGCCTCAAAATACCAGATGTAGGCTATGCTCAGGGTCCCCTTATTTGTCCAGGTTGATGATAAGCCCCACCTACTTACAGATCTCTCATTTCAAATCTGACAGCAGCTGTGGGGAAAGAAAACCCACATGCTGTCAGAGGTGGGGCCAAATTGGGAAGAGGGGGTGCTCGGAACCATGTATACTTTTACACCATAAATATGGGTATGTAGCCAGGTGCTGGCTAGCTTTGCCTGCATCACCATGGGACATTCTCTAGCATCAGCTGCAGTGAGCCTGTTTCCCTCTAGTGCTCAGCATGGGCACTGGGGTTGATTTACTAAAGGCAAAAAGACTGTGCACTTTGGAAAGTACAGTTGCACACGGCAAGAGCAGTTGCTCCAGAGTTTAGTAAATGAGCAGAAGCTCTGCTGACTTTCATCAACCAATCATGTGCAAGCAAAAATGCTGGTTTTTTTTTTATTTTCCTTGCATGTGATTGGGTATTCTTTGCAAAGTGAAGCTTTACCTCATTTACTAAGCTCTGGAGCAACTGCACTTGCAGAGTGCAATTGCACTTTCCAAGGTGCACAGTCTATTGGCCTTTAGTAAATCAACCCCACTGTGTCATCATCTCCTGAATGCAGAGCGAGCAGAGACCACAGCTTAGAGCAAGAGATTTTGGGATATGTTGTCCGAGGACTCAGGATTTGCAATGGAGCCAGGCTGTTGCAGACTACAAGTTCCAGACGGCTGGGGGAGAGAGCAGAATGCTGGCTGAGGATATATACAGTGGGGACGGAAAGTATTCAGACCCCCTTAAATTTTTCACTCTTTGTTATATTGCAGCCATTTGCTAAAATCATTTAACTTCTTTTTTTTTCCTCATTAATGTACACACAGCACCCCATATTGACAGAAAAACACAGAATTGTTGACATTTTTGCAGATTTATTAAAAAAGAAAAACTGAAATATCACATGGTCCTAAGTATTCAGACCCTTTGCTCAGTATTTAGTAGAAGCATCCTTTTGATCTAATACTGCCATGAGTCTTTTTGGGAAAGATGCAACAAGTTTTTCACACCTGGATTTGGGAATCCTCTGCCATTCCTCCTTGTAGATCCTCTCCAGTTCTGTCAGGTTGGATGGTAAACATTGGTGGACAGACATTTTTGGGTCTCTCCAGAGATGCTCAATTGGGTTTAAGTCAGGGCTTTGGCTGGGCCATTCAAGAACAGTCATGGAGTTGTTGTGAAGCCACTCCTTCGTTATTTTAGCTGTGTGCTTAGGGTCATTGTCTTGTTGGAAGGTAAACCTTTGGCCCAGTCTGAGGTCCTGAGCACTCTGGAGAAGGTTTTCGTCCAGGATATCCCTGTACTTGGCCACATTCATCTTTCCCTTGATTGCAACCAGTCGTCCTGTCCCTGCAGCTAAAACACATACCCAAAGCATGATGCTGCCACCACCATGCTTCACTGTTGGGACTGTATTGGACAGGTGATGAGCAGTGCCTGGTTTTCTCCACACATACCGCTTAGAATTAAGGCCAAAAAGTTCTATCTTGGTCTCATCAGACCAAAGAATCTTATTTCTCACCATCTTGGAGTCCTTCAGGTGTTTTTTAGCAAACTCCATGCAGGCGTTCATGTGTCTTGCACTGAGGAGGGGCTTCCGTCGGGCCACTCTGCCATAAGGCCCCGACTGGTGGAGGGCTGCAGTGATGGTTGACTTTCTACAACTTTTTCCCATCTCCCGACTGCATCTCTGGAGCTCAGCCACAGTGATCTTTGGGTTCTTCTTTACCTCTCTCACCAAGGCTCTTCTCCCCCGATAGCTCAGTTTGGCCGGACGGCCAGCTCTAGGAAGGGCTCTGGTCGTCCCAAACGTCTTCCATTTAAGGATTACGGAGGCCACTGTGCTCTTAGGAACCTTAAGTGCAGCAGAATTTTTTTTGTAACCTTTGCCAGATCTGTGCCTTTCCACAATTCTGTCTCTGAGCTCTTCAGGCAGTTCCTTTCACCTCATGATTCTCATTTGCTCTGACATGCACTGTGAGCTGTAAAGTCTTATATAGACTGGTGTGGGGCTTTCCCAATCAAGTCCAATCAGTATAATCAAACACAGCTGGACTCAAATGAAGGTGTAGAACCATCTCAAGGATGATCAGAAGAAATGGACAGCACCTGAGTTAAATATATGAGTGTCACAGCAAAGGGTCTGAATACTTAGGACCATGTGATATTTCAGTTTTTCTTTTTTAATAAATCTGCAAAAATGTCAACAATTCTGTGTTTTTCTGTCAATATGGGGTGCTGTGTGTACATTAATGAGGAAAAAAAATTAACTTGAATGTATTTAGTAAATGGCTGCAATATAAAAAAGAGTGAAAAATTTTAGGGAGTCTGAATACTTTCCGTCCCCACTGTATATTGCCAGGTCTGGGGAGGAGTCTCTCTCTTGGGACAACGGCCTTCAAGTGATTGTAAACGATCACCTTGTAAAGCAACCCATTCAGTTTAAAATAGAAATGTAATGCAAAACATATTGTAAAGATATAAAAAAAAAAAACATTACAAGTACCTTTTTTCCCTTTTTTAATAAGTGATCCTGTTTCCTCTGTTCTCAGCTGTAAAAGAGCTGGGAGGAGGAGAAGCAACAGCACACTAATCTTCCCAGTGAATGACTGTGCATCCGGGGAGTGTCAGGACAAGTCTAAACATTGGAGGACAGCACACTGAATTCCCAGCATAGCTAGAGAACTGACCACTGTGTGCTCTCCTGCTTAGTGTGGTTAGTTTTTATTAGAAAAACAGAGGGACTGGCAGGATCACCAGGGATTTCACACGAAGGAAGCAATACAAAGAGAACAGGAGCGTTTCTCATACAAGTACATGGTACAGCAGCCACATATCAGGAATATGAAATGTTGGGGGTAACAAATGTTTCAGCTGCGAGCAGGAACCAGAGCAGTCAGAGGGATACGAGCTGGCGCCGCGGCCTAGGTGGCGTAGAGAGTCCTCGGTATGTGTGTGAACGGATCCATCATCATCAGCTTTCTATCGGCCAAGTCAGGACAGTCGGGGGGTCACTCTCATTGTCACCAATAAAGATCTCACTAAATCCCAGCATTGTGAGGTGTGTGGCCAGGCACCCTCCTCTGGTTGCAGATTCTCCAGGAGCCTGCTGCTTGATGTAATGCCCAATACGTGCTGGAGGGGAGGAGATCTCACGGCCGAGCTGGAACAGGAGGCCATGAACCTGCCTAGAAAAGAGGTCCTATTCCCTTGAGCCTTGGTTTCATCAGGATTGGTGAGTGGGCAGAACCCACCCTTTGAGCACCCTACAAAGACACTACATGCAGACACCTTTATTCCATCTCTTTACATTAAAGCCTTAAAAGGGAACACTTTGCACCTACCATTCTCAGTAACTGGACCCCATTTCACAGCAATTTCCTTGGGCCTTTGTTGAGCAGGCTGAAGACACTGGACATGTATCTCACCAGGATTTCTTTATCCCTCCTACTTAAGGGACTCCATGCACACTAATTGCACACATTAAGGGGAACGCTTCTCAAAGATCAAGCATTGCATTTCCTATGACATGTTGTTCTGTAATTGTGCCGCGAGTTTATTGGGCCTGTGGCACCAGGATTTAAAGGGAGCAGCCTTACATAAAAAAGGGTCATCTTTTTCCCTTTTATACTGCCCTTGGGTCTTAGACTCTATCAGGATCTACTGGCTACTATTTGTTTGTGTTATTGGAATTCTCTTTGCATTGCATACCCTTTGCATATTTCTAAAGAGTACAAGTTTAACACTGAAAAGACTAGCCATTCTTGTTTTATTTCTCAGTTTTAAGAACCTTAAGCAAAATACATGTTTATCTGCTGCAATTGGGTGTCTTTGTAA
Organism: Aquarana catesbeiana; assembly: GCF_042186555.1. Classification (NCBI taxonomy): domain Eukaryota; kingdom Metazoa; phylum Chordata; class Amphibia; order Anura; family Ranidae; genus Aquarana; species Aquarana catesbeiana. Next base: position 380,437,674 of record NC_133329.1, on the reverse strand, counting down.
TTAGATTATCCTTTTGAAACATGTCTGAACGGAGGGTGTCAGAGGTGTTGGGTGGCTTGAAAGGTCAGGGCAACCTTCAGGGTCAGTCATCTTCCAGCGGCCCTCACGGGGGTAGCGATACAGGTGTCACATGTAACATGCTCTTGAAGGTTAGCCTTTACCTGAGTGCCTGTGAAGGTTGGTACTATTGCTACACTTTAAGTGAAGTTCTCCTTTAATATGAGAAGCTTACTCTTGAGTGAAGTAGCACACCTCCTCTTTTCTTGGCAGGTTCATGGCCTCCTGTTCCAGCTCGGCCGTGAGATCTCCTCCCCTCCAGCACGTATTGGGCATTTACATCAAGCAGCAGTAGATGAAAGTGCAATTGTGAGGACACATTGAGGTCCTACTGTATAAAAACTACATTCCCATGAGAGACAGTGCACACCTCGCTCTATGAATCCTCTCGTCATTTCTCAGCAAGCGAACCGACAAGCTATCTCCGTCTTTAAGAACACCCCATCTGACAACAAGACAAATACCTGAGAAATTTCCTTCACTGCTCCAAAAAGAGCCACATCTAAATGATGGATAAGAGATAGCTAAAGCTCTCCTATACCCAACAAGAAAGATAAACTATCAGTCACGGGCAACATTACAGCCTGGGATGGGGAGGACATGAAGAACACCTAAGTGTATCAGGTGTAAATATCTGCAGCCGAAGTGACTCGGTACAAGACATCTGGGGTGTCAGCTTCTAAAATCTCTGCACATTTTGTATAATAAATATTATGGCCAAAAGCGGACATTATTCTAAAATGGTAGAAAAACAGGAAAGGGATTTGTAATACACCAGGTGGAGGTACACTTTTTAACAAGAACTACAAACCAAACAATTTCGTAGCAATACAAAAAAAATCTATTTTCTGGTCTAATTTTTTTTATTGCTGCACTATGTGCCAAGGGTCAGTCTACCCTTAAAGTGATTCTAAAGGCATTCTTAAAAAAAATTTTTAAAAATAACAAATATGTTATACTTTCCTGCTCTGTGCAGTGGTTTTGCACATCTTCTCGGGTCCCCTGCTGGCATTCCTGGCCCCTCCCTCCTGCAAGGTGCCCCCATAGCTAACAGCTTGCAATGGGGGCATCCAAGCAAGCTTGTTCCAAAGCCACGGCTCTGTGTGTCCATTCAACCGTGGCTCGGCCCCGCCCCCTGACGCTCCTTATTGGCTCACTGGCTGTGATTGACTGCTGTCCCAGCCAATAAGGAGGGAGAGTCCCAGAGAGCTGAGGCTCTCGTGCACATCGCTGCATTGAGGTGGAGCTCAGGTAAGTATTGGGGGGGAGCTGCTGCACAGAAGAGGTTTTTTAGCCTAGAGCCTTTAGAACCACTTTAGTTTTGGATAGAGTAAGGAAGGGGGAACACCCCTATTAGGTCACCTTGTGCTGCCTGAGTCTCACTGGGGAGGTTTTCTTTCACTTCTTGCCCTGGACACAACAGGAAATGAGAATAAATCTCTCCAATTAACATGACTGTAAAGGCTCTTTTTTAAAATAATCAAAAAAACAAACATGTTATACTTACCTCCTCTGTGCAGTTGGTTTTGCACAGAGCAGCCCGGATCTTCCTCTCCTCGGGTCCCTCTTTGCTGCTTCTCTGCTTCTAGCCCCTCCCTCCTTTGAGTGCCCCTCAGCCAGCAGCTTGCTACAGGGGTCACCCAAGCCGAGTCAGAGCTCAGACCTGGCCACGCCCCCTCTCTCCCCTGATTGGCTGACTTACTTCGATTGACAGCCGCAGGAGCCAATGGCACCACTGCTCTGTCTCAGCCAATCAGGAGTAGTGTCCTGTATGGCTGAGGGGATCGTAAACATCGCTGGAGAGAAAGGGAGCTCAGGTAAGTAAGTAGGGGGGGCTGATGGAGGCTGCTACAGAAGGTTTTTTGCATAGAATGCATTAAGATAAAAACAACTTTCTGCCTCTACAATTTCTTTAAGGATGAGCTTAAAGCGGTTGTATACCCGCTGAATTTTTTTTTTTTTTTTTTACCCCTGTAAAGCAAAAGGCATAATGAGCTAGTATGCACCGCATACTAGCTCATTATGAAATACTTACCTTAGAACGAGGCGTCGGTATCTTACCTGGTCCACGCCGAGGGAGCTGTCATGTTGCCTCGGCGTGTCTTCCGGGTATCGCGGTTCCAGCGCTGTGAGTGGCTGGAGCCGTGATGTCATCACTCCCGCACATGCACGCGGGAGATTTCTTACCCGGCAAGGTCCGGCAGTTGCCGGGCCTTCAGCCGAGAATCCCCTGTGCGCATGCGCCGCTGCAGTCAGCGGCGCATAGCAAGGGGAATATCTCCTAAACCATAAAGGTTTAGGAGATATTTTTTTTACCTACAGGTAAGCCTTATTATAGGCTTACCTGTAGGTAAAAGTTAAAAAAAACACTATACAACCACTTTAAAGCTGAACTTTACCCATAACAACTTGATCAAACTAATGTTCTTTTTCAAGGAAAAATGCATTCCACATTAATAATAATGCCATCAAAATTAGTGTATGCTGTAAATTGCCTCCAGCATTGCTCTTGTTTCTTCTTGCTGAAAGCTGCCATTTTGCTGAACCCCAGAGCCCCTAAGCAGAAGTAAATCTTTGGGCAGTCAGCAGATCAGCCTCTAGTAGCTCTGATTTTTGGCACAGTGCCAAAATGGAGAGCAACTGAGCATGTGCAGAGCAGGGTGAGACAATGTGATACTGGATAGGCCCCTTTTTTTAATATTTTACGTAACTATACCTGCAAAAGGGACCAGCCTGAAGTGATCTACCAGGAGTTAATTTTCTGATTAAAGTTCCACTTTAAGTCTAGGGGTAGGAGAATGAACTGTTATGCCGCGTACACACGATCGGACTTTTCGACGGGAAATGTTGGATGTGAGCTTGTTGGCTGAAAGTCTGACCGTGTGTATGCTCCATCGAACATTTGCTGTCGGACTTTCCGTCAACAAGTGTTGGCTAGCAGGTTCTCAAATTTTCCTCCAACAAAACTTTGTTGTCTGACTTTCCGATCGTGTGCACACAAGTTCATCGCACAAAAGTTCACGCATGCTCGGAATCAAGTACGAGCCGGAAACGCTCGGTCTTGTAAAACTAGCGTTCATGATGGAGATATCACATGATTATTGAACTTCCTTTTTATCGGCTCGCCGTACGTCTTGTACGTCACTACGTTCGTAATTGTTGGCCAACATTTGTGTGACCATGTGTATGCAAGACAAGTTGGAGCCAACAACCTTCAAACAAAAATCCACAGTTTTGATGTCGGAAAGTCCGATCGTGTGTATGGGGCATAAGTCAATCTTCTCTCCAGCAGGCTTCCACCATGCTGTGTGATCAGACCCCAAAGTCGCTTCCTTTTGCTTGTCGTAGGCATTCTGACTTTGTTATGTACAATGCAGGTCCAGCAGTCTTGCAATGTACATGTGGATAGCGAGGCTCTGCAACCCATTCCAGGGTATCGGAGAGAACAGGAGCGTGATGGGGGAGCAATAAGGGATAAGGTAAGTAGTACAGCTCCTCTACCCCTAAACTTAATGAGCATTTAATCCTCGCAGTGCAGGGGAACCCCATGCAAGGCTTTTTTTTTTTTTTTTATCCTGGAGTTCAGCTTTAAATCCAAATTCAGTTTAAATGCTGGCTGCAGAAGTTTTCCTGAACTCACCCAGAACATCAGAGAGAGGCCTGTGTGATCACCCTTATAAAGACAGGCGCATTTTCAAATCACTGACAGCTTGGTACAACTGCGATTGCCAGAAGGCATCCAAATATTGTAGCATCTGTTAAATTTTACACTCTGTAGTCACAAATCTCTCAAAGCTTTGATGCATTTTAAACTTTATTTTCTTTCTAAATGATTGAAGATTGATGGGTAATGCAATTGCACCTTCTACTTTACGATGCTTTCTAATTTAATAAAGCGTTGTAACCTTATCTTTTCATTTTTTTTTCCTACTGAGTGAGTAAAATCATTTATTTAGTAAAACTCATTAGAATTTCCATAAATCAGCCATTTAGCAAGACACTGGAGTAGCTGGAGTTACAGTTTCTTCATTTTCGGTACAATTGAAGCACTGGAGTTGAAGCCATTAGGACAATTACCTATATGTACTCAGCGGGCAAATTATTAGGAGTGCCCATCTGGTACCTATAAGGCCTTATTTACACCAGCCCAGTCCGCTGCAGTGAGTTAAACACTTGGTGGCTTGTCAGGGCCGTCTTTAATATTGATTGGACCCTGGGCAAAAATTTTATTGGGCCCCCCCCCCATGCAATTTCACTCTCCACCTGCTCTGAGACATACAATAAATAGCAGCTAAACTTAAAATCAGTTTACTGTATCAGATCAGGCAGCAATTGCGATTGGTTACAGCATATCATTACTGCTTAATGACTGGTTGCTAGAGGTTACAGCACACATTACGGCTCACTGATTAGTTGCTAGAGGTTACAGCAAATGATTTCTGTTTGTTAATTGGTTGCTAGAGATTACTATACAGTAATACTGCTCACTGATTGGTTGCTAGAGGTTACAGCACATCATCTCCTCACTGCAGGGGATCATGATATACATATGAATGCCCCCTTCATTTACATATCAATGCCACCGACCACAGCTATTTACTTAGTAATGCCGCCGCTATTTACATATGAATGGCGGTCATTTACATGTAAACACAGGGTCTGCAGCTGAGTCATCTGTACACAATGATAGGGCAGAGCTAGGCAGCATTAGTACTAACACTTCACACTGAGATATCGGGACACAGCACAGGACTAAAACTTCAAGGGACAAGGGAATTTAAACTGGGATAGTTGAAAGTATGAGGCAGCTACTTTGGGCCCCACAACAATGACAGGGCCCAGGGCAGCTGCCCCTTTTGCCCTGCCTTAAAGACGGCCCTGTGGTTTGTGCGTAAACATGCACTGACTTATAGCACCCATTTTATTTGATTGGGGTGCCCAACACACCACAACAGATTGAAAATCACATGGCATTTCCACGCAAGTGCACTGAGGAGATGCTTGGGGAGCCGTTCGGAATGAATGGAATTGCGTCTCAGTCGCTGAAACATGCTCGTTACTGCACTGCAACCATAAACAGGTCCTAAAGGGTTTGCATGATCAACAACAGTACATAGATACACGGTGGGGTAGGCCTCTCATGTGACCCTTGCTTGGCGCCCAACGAGGAGAGAAACATGGAGGAAGTGACGAACACTCTGTCACCTTGTGAAAATGTGTATATGATGAACCACTCTTCCTATAATACTTTATTATAAAATGAAAACAATACAAATAAGGTTATATAACCACCGGATTCACGCCGGTGGGAAATTAATCAAACAATCAAACATAAATGTGCATAATAACTGTGATCAAACATATCATGCCATCAACTTTGTGACCAAGTGATCAAAGCAATGTGATTCAAGTCCAAAAAAGCTCATCCAATCTTTTCCGGTAAGAAAGCAGTTAATCTAATAAATGGGTGGCTGTAGGAATCCTCCACCAACACCAAGCAAACAGCCTACTCACCAGATGGGGATGATCCCTATTACGGAGATCATAACAGCTTTTGGAATACTGAAATATATCTGGAGATCCGTCTCCAGTAGGTTCGTTGGTGCCTCAGATCAAAAGATTCAAAAAGGAATGGCCACACGCATCCAGGTTAGACATGAAACAAGGCACAATCTCCCATGGTGAAGTATGTCATAAAAAAAGGGTGTATTTGATAAAAAATGGCTCCAAAAGCTGTTCAGCATAAAGCAAAAGTTAAAAACATACAAATGGACGCGGGGACGCCATATTGCGGTCCACCTGCTTTCAACTATGGGCAGAAGTGACGTATCACACTCGACCACACCCTACACATTTCGTCAGTGCGTCTGACGTCTTCAGGGGTCACCACTTTCTTACCGGAAAAGATTGGATGAGCTTTTTTGGACTTGAATCACACTGCTTTTGATCACTTGGACACTAATAATTCACAAAGTTGATGACATTATATGTTTGATCGCAGTTATTATGCACATTTATGTTTGATTAATTTCCCACCAGAGTGAATCCAGTGGTTAGGCCCCTTTCACACTGGGGAGGGGGCAGCATCGCCGGTAAAGTGGCGCTATTGTAAGCAGCGCTTTACCGTCGGTATTTGGCCACTAGCGGGGCGGTTTTACCCCCGCTAGCGGCCGAGAAAGGGTTAAAAACCACCGCAAAGCGCCTCTGCAGAGGCGCTTTGCCGGCGGTATAGCCGCGCTGTCCCATTGATTTCAATTGTATTCACCGCTCCTTCCCCGCTCCAAAGATGCTGCTGGCAGGACTTTTTTTCCCGTCGGGCCAGCACACTGCTCCAGTGTGAAACCCTTTGGGGCTTTTACACTGGATGCAAAGCAGCGGCACTTTCGGGTCGGTTTGCAGGCGCTATTATTAGCGCAATAGCGCCTGCAAACCGCCGCAGTGTGAAAGGGCCCTTATACAACTTTATTTGTATTGTTTCCATTTTATAATAAGGTATTCACTTATAGTAAGCGCGGTTCATCATATACACATTTTCACTTTATTGTTTTTTTACAACTTAGGAACGGGCAGCTTCAAAATTTATAAATGTATAAATATATCTCCCAACTGCGCAGGTAAGGAATAATTACAATTGTTCCCCTATCAAACACTCTGTCACCTTGACCCACCCCATATACACATCAGAGATCCCTACTATTTGCTCTTCATCCTGTGCAGGCCCTGGGTGGTCCTCAGTAATGCAGAGAACAGCATTTACAGAATGAAGTGGGTGCTGTTCACTGCATCATTTTCCTGGGAGCCCAGTTGGCTGGATGACGCATACATTGAGGTCATGTCAGTAGCACACCCCCAAAGGAGCCACTTGTTTGAGAAGCCCTCTGAAACTGGTTTCTTTCCCCCACTTAGTTTACTGCCTTTTACCACTCTGACACACCCTTAATCAATGGAATGAACAATAGACATGTGCCAAATTGCACATTTAGTTCTGAATTCGTTTTTTAACAAATTTTGACAAATTCGTTGATTCAGAACCATCCGAATTAATGAAAAACACATTTAACGAATTTTTCTGAACATTCGTAAATTTGAATATTCGTAAATTCGGAAATTTGAATTTCCAAAATCCGAAAATTTGAAAATCTGAAATAACGAACTATTAAATTATAGGTATTGGAATTTCCTTTCAAATTTGGCTGTTAGTGAACATAATGAATACGAATTTATCCAAAGTTACGAATTTTTAGAAATAACGAATGCTGCATCTAAAAGAATTGAACATAATGAATTAATAATAATAAATAACAATAATAATAATAAAACCTTTTTATTATTATTATTTATTATTAATTCGTTCCATTCCATTTGTTTAGATGCGGCATTCGTTATTTCGGATAATTTCATAACTTCGGATAAATTCGTATTCGTTACGTTCACTAACAGCCAAATTTGAAAGGAAATTCCAATACCTATAATTTAATAGTCAGTTATTATTTGTTAATTAGTTAGTTATTATTTAGAATTTTCAGATTTTCTTTCTTATTTTCAGATTTTTGAATTTACAAATTTACGAAATTGAGAATTTTCGAATTTACAAATTTTCAAATTTACGAAATTGCGAATTTTCGAATTTACGAATTCTCCAATTTACATATTTTCAAATTTACTAATGTACGAATTTATGAATTCCGATCATACCCGAAAAAAAAAAAAACAAAAAACAATGAAACGAAAACGAAATCTATCTAATTTTTTGGCAGTGCACATGTCTAATGAACAAAACCAGATTAGAATAATACTGAGTGTATTAGAATCAGATTGTTCAAATAAACAATGTAACACAGAGCTAAGACCAAATGCTATAACACCTGTTTTTTATACAGAGCACTTCTACACTGAAACTGCACACCTGGAACAACACCAATGGTAACGAGGCCCAGTTTTTTCATACACTTTCACAGGCTTAAACGGTAACGGTCACTAAGAGTGCAATAAAGTTAGCTTGACTAAGGATGGTATAAACCTCTGAGGGTAACACTTCCATTTGACCCTGATGTGACCCTGCTAGGTCTACGTCTGCCTGCAGGACTTTTACTATAAAAGAAGTCAAAAGTAAATGATGAAATTAAGGCAAATACTATGAGACAGAATGGAATGGTCTCAGAATGATTATCTCTGCCGGCTTTGTTCAGGCCCTTAGGGTGGTGCACAAATGGTGATGCTTGGTGGTTTCCATCTGCTCTCAGTTTAAGAAGACTACAGTAACTATTGAAGAGACATTTGATGAAAATACTTTTAGATCATAAACAGTAGAAAAGAATGAAAGTTCAGGGAAAAGTAATAAAAGTTCTGGATCAATAGGACCATTCTACGGAGAGGATGACGTGGCAGGGCCCAGTGGTAGACTAAACAAGCAGGGCAATGCCTGTGTAGCAGGAGGATAAAGCTGTGTTGGGCTAAAGTCTCAATCCCTGCTGTACATGTGTAATTGGTTGACAACAATATTACCAATCCTCTTGGATCGATAACTTGAAGGCCGGAAAACCAGTACTGTGATGCTGGAGATGCAGAAGATGGCCAGCAAACCCGCACTGAAGCACTTGGGTGCTCCTGTTTAGGACTTGTTGCCCCACAATAATAGTTCTGTGAAATCTATCTCTGTCTTGTTTTCCTTAAAGGGGCCTTTGTGCCAGCACCTGGATACATGTCTTTGAAGGCCAGGGTTCACAAAAAGTGATTTAAAAGACCCTGGTAGGAAGACTGTAGACCAGGACTGGAAGAGGACTAGGAGAAAAAAATGTAAAGTGGTTGCAAACCTCCAAAATAAAAAAATAACAAAGCATATCTTTCTATCGAGTGTATTTTCCTCAACCCAAAGCACGTGGTGTGATTTCTGTCTGCTCTCTCATTCCTCTTCTATCTGAATGAGTTACTTTTGACAGTCCATGCCGACACCACAGAATCCCAGGAGATGGCCCTGCTCCCCCAGCAGCAAACAGCAGGTGATTGACAGCCTCAGCTGTGCATGTTTCCCCATGAGACTGTGTAGAAAAGGCGACGTGTTCACGGGGCCAGATTTACATCTCAGGAGCCAATAGGCAGAGACTTCTAAAGCCCCCCCCCCCCCCCAAAAAAAAGACTGTGAGACCGACTTTTTTTTTTTTCTTGATGAATTACCATAAAGGTCTAAGAAACGCAAAATTTCAGCAAAAGACACACTAAAGTCAATTTTAGGTCAAATAAACACAATACACTACCCACATTTTTGGTATTTTTTGGTATAAAAGACGAGGTTGCACCGAGTAAATAGTTACCCAACACGTCAAACCTTAAATTTGTGTGCGCCCATGAAATGGCGACATACCTCAGTACCCTATATTCTCTATAGGCGACACTTTAAAAGCCCCCTATAGGTCATCAGTTTAGTGTTACGGAGAAGGTCTAAAATTATTGTACTCACTCCGGCTTCTGTGGTGATATGTAACGTGTATTGCAATCAACGTTTTTACGTGTAGGCGTACCGACACATGAATTTATTTTCGTACGTGCATATATGTCGGGCCTAAACATTTTTTTTTTGTCATTTTTGTCAAGAATTTTGTCATTAATTGTCATAAATTTCCTGATATGTATAGGATCTCCTGAGGAAGTCTATTTGGCGAAACATGTAAAGATCTACAAAATTAAAGGAATGGTGCTGTGCGAAACTGCACAAAAATGCACAAAACACACATGCACCATTGCAACTGCATAGGTGTGAACAGAGCCTCAATGTAAATGATCTATTTAAAAACAATCATTTAATCAATCTGAATTATCATTTATCATTTCTCAGTCACACGTGCAGATATTTCTACAATCGAGCAGAAGTGACCTATTTGTTTGATCAATCAAAAGCTATCAATAGATTTGTATGATACAGCACTAATATTAGCACTGTATTATATTAATCTATGTATATCTACATGCTTAGGCTAGGTTTAGATGTGCATCTAAACTTGCAGCTCCTCTGAAGAGTGATCCGTGTTTCAATCACTTGTAGGAGGCGACTGACAGGTGGTGAGGAGGCAATGAAAAACCTCCTCATTGCCTGTCTTGAGCCCATTTTTGCCAAACAAATACGCCACAGCATTGCATGTGCATTGCATGCGGTTGTGGGGCGTTTGCGGATCTACCCCATTCACTTGAATGAGCAGCATTCGGTGGGATGGCTGTCCCCAGATTGCAACATGCTGGATAATTTCATCATATAATCACCCTTTGTTTGCTGCCATTGACATGGTAGCTTAAGGAGGGAAGGTTTGGGAGGGGGGGTTGCTACAAATGTGGCTTGACCACACTTGTTTAATGCCCTCCCTTGCCCAACTGCTAGTCTAAATGAGGCCTAAGTGATATTCATACAACAGCCAAAAAATATATATATTTTTTTTTATAGGCTTATATTTATTTAGTGTTAGCTAAAACATAATATAATATAACACAATAATATTATATATTATAATACTATAATAAAAATAATATTATACAACATATTATAATATAATAAAGTAATATATTACAATATTATGATAAAATAATACATTGTAATATGATATAATCAAAAGAGATCAACAAAATTCCGGGGGGGGGGGGGGGGCTTGCTACAAATGCGGCTTAACCCCACATTTTTAATGCCCTCCCTTCCCTGCTAGTCTAAATGAGGCCCAAGTGATATTTATACAACAGCCAAAACATGTATATATTTTTTATAGACTTATATTTATTTAGAGTTGTCTAATATATTAAAAATATAACATAATATAATATTCTAATATAATACAACAAAATAATATTATACAACCTATTATAATAGTACAAGATAATAAAAAAATATTATATAACATATTATTATATCATAAAATAATATCTTATAATATAATAATATAATAGAATCAACAGAGAGCAACAAAATTCCGGGGGGGTTCGCTACAAATGCGGCTCAAGCAGGCATTTTTAATACCCTCTGTTCCGCAACTGGTAGTCCAAATGAGGCCTCCTAAGCAGTGATAATTTCATCAATGAAAGCGTTTTTGGCAGTTTTCATCAGCGGCATTATTACAGTGACGAAAACTAAACGGAAAGTACAGCACATTTCCGTTCACTGATGAAAACTATGACAAAAATCAAATCCGTTTTCGTTAACGAACGAAAACGGGACGAAAATGTCAAGGAATGTTTCATATTCTCATCGCACACATTCCTGGTATAAGCTCTTAAAGGTCGGGTGCTGCAGCAACAACCAGCTGGATACTGGTTCAAGTCACAATGTAGATATTTGCCAGCACACCAAGGATCAGCACACGGTGGTGTCCAAACGGTTTAATTTATTGCATGATCACAACACAAAAGGTGCAACGTTTCGGAGTCGCGCAGGACCCCTTCGTCAGGCATGTGATCATCACATGCCTGACGAAGGGGTCCTGCGCGACTCCGAAACGTTGCACCTTTTGTGTTGTGATCATGCAATAAATTAAACCGTTTGGACGCCACCGTGTGCTGATCCTTGGTGTGCTGGCAAATATCTACATTGAAAATGTCAAGGAGGGACATTTACCCTTGTGAACTAACTTCAGGTTTTCATGGAGCTCCGCCTGCTTACGCTCCCAGCAAGCAAGCAAGCGACTGTGTGCACTGCGACTACCAGAGACGAGAGCAGCACTGTGCATTACAGACAGCCAGGCCTACAGAGTCCGGGACTGTCCCACTACTGAGTCCCGACTCATGAGACGACCGCCAGCCAGGCGCCCACATCCAGAGCAGGCAGCAGAGCACACTGTGAGTGTGTAGTACATTACAATTACAGCAGGCCTGAGGCCTCCCATTAGACCACCACTCAGCACTGTGTGTGCATTACACAGGCCTCCTCTGATCACTGGCAGTGGCATCCAGAGCAGTGTGCATTATAGGCCATCCCTCATCCCTCAGACCACCATCCAGCACTGTGCAGCATTACAGGCCTCCTCTGACCACTGGCAGTGGCAGACATCCCAACCTGCAAAAACTCATTTCAGGGAGGTGGGCGTGGCTTAAATGGGTTGTGGTTTTATAGAGTCTGAGATGAGTTACATAGGGCAGAATGTAGTAATGTTAAATAGGGAATGTACAGTGTGGAGTGTATGGTGGTGGGTAGTTTGTGCAGGAGAGGAGTGAGGAGTGTATGTAGCTGGGTATAATGTGCATGTGAGGAGTGTGGAGTGTACGGTGGTGAGTAGTATGTGCAGGATGGTGTCAGTAGGGCAGTGGATGGTGTCAGTAGTTCTTTATTTTTATTATTATTTTTTTACAATTTCGTTTTTTTAATTATTTTTTACAACTTACTTTTTTATTTTTGTTTTTCACAATGATTGGGGATGGAGGTAATGGACAGTGTCAGTAGAGCAGTGTGTCAGCAGTTTTTTGTTTTTATTATTTTCTCTATTATTTTTTACAATTTTGTTGTTTATTATTTTCTTTAAATATTTTTTTCTTTAAAAATTCACAGTGCTTCTGGGGAAGGGGTGGGGAGCATGTGGCAGTGATGGTGTCAGTAGGGCAGTTGGGGCAGTGGACAGTGTTGGTAGGGAAGGGGGGTGGTGTCAGTAGTTTTTTATTTTATCATTTTTTTTATAATTTAATTTTTTATAATTTTTGTTTACAATTTCATTTTTTTATATTTTTTGCATTTTTTTAAATGAACCCTGTTGGGGGGGGGGGGGGGATTGGTGAGATATCAGTGGTGTAAACAGACCCCTAACATCTCCCCTTTGAGACAGAGAAAGAGGCTGAGGAGTGGACAGAGATTCTCCAGTCCCTTTTTCAGCATTGAAGATGAATGGACAGAAGACAGCGGCTCCTGTCCATTCATAAACTGAGCAGAGTAACAATGACCGGTCCCTTCCTCCGCTCGCCATCCTGATAGATCCCCACAACCGGTGGGAGAGGAGAGGAGGGAAGCCGGCTGTGGGGGATGAGGGCGGAGGAGGAGGACAGGGAGCCGGAGAAGAACAGAGGGAAAGGGGGGGTGAAGGACACGTAGGGGAGCCGTAAAAGAACGGGGGGAGAAGAACAGGAGGGTGAAGGACACTTAAGGGGGCTGGAGGAGGAAGATACAGGGAACAGTCGGGGATGATCAGTACAACAGGAGGGACAGCTGTGATCACCGATCTCCCTGCATAGCTTTTTAGCCGACAGCCACGGGAGGGAGAGAAGGAGAAGCAGCTCTCAGCTATACAGGGAGATCGGTGTTCACAGCTGTCACTCCTGCTGCACCGATCATCCCCGACTGTGAACCAGGGGACCATCCAGCATCAGCCCCGCAGGATATCGAGCAGCACTTGCGGGTGTCCGGGAGCCGCCCCTGAAATGCAGGAAACTTGGGATGTCTGCAGTGGCATCCAGGGCACTGTACATTACAGGCCATCCCTCAGACCTGAGATCACCATCAAGCACTGTGCAGCATTACAGGCCTCCTCAGACTACCATCCTGAGCACTATACAGCTTTACAGGCCTCCTCCTCGGACCACCGTCCAGAGTACTATGCAGCATTACAGGCCTCCTTAGACCTCCATCCTGAGCACTGTGCAGCATTACAGGACTCCTCAGACCACCGTCCAGAGCACTGTGCAGAATTACAGGCCTCCTCAGACCACTGTCCAGAGCACTGTGCAGCATTATAGACTTCCTCAGACCACCGTCCAGAGCACTGTGCAGCATTATAGGCCTCCTTAGACCACCGTCCAAAGCACTGTGCAGCATTATAGGCCTCCTCAGACCACCATCCAGAGCACCGTGCAGCATTATAGGCCTCCTCAGACCACCGTCCAGAGCACTGTACAGCATTACAAGCCTCCTCAGACCACCATCCAGAGCACTGTGCAGCATTGCAAGCCTCCTCCTCAGACCACTGTCCAGAGTACTATGCAGCATTACAGGCCTCCTTCTAAGACCAATGTCCAGGGCACTATGCAGCATTACAGGCCTCCTCCTAAGACCACTGTCCAGAGCACTATGCAGCA